>NW_012147897.1:3398112-3435338 GCF_000956105.1 Propithecus coquereli
GCTGTGAGCTAGGCTGACACCACGGCACTCTAGCCTGGGCAACACAGTGAGACTCTGTCTCAAAAAAAAAAAAAAAAATTTGTTTAACAACTTTGTTCCTCTCCCCCTTCACCCAGGATCTATGGGTCAGTAATTTGGGCTGGGCTCAGCTGGGTGATGTTTCTGCTGGTCTCGCCTGGAGTGAATCAGGACACTCCAGTCCTCTGGTAGACCACCTGGGGCTACACAGTCTAAGATGGCCTCATCCCCACGTGTGCACGCTGGCTGTCTGCTGAGCCCCTCCCTCTCTGTGGCTAAGGCGGCTCACCTGGACTTCTCTACATGGTGGTCTCAGGGCAGCAAGAGGGACACCCAGCAGTGAGATAGCAACAGGGACAGAGGCAGGAACTTCAGGATCCCCTTGAAAGGGTGTCCCTGAGGAGACACAGCTATGCATGATGAGTCTGCGTGAGTCGGGGTCCTACCACACGTTCTGGACCCTCAACTGCCTCTCCTCCCTTCACAATCACATCCCTGGCACTAACCCCATGCCTGGCACAGGGAAGCATTTGGTAAAGCTTAAACTCACGAGTAAGTCAACAGTCCTCACTTAATTCCCAGATTGGCCACATCACTGAGAAGCAGCACACAAGCCCAAGGCTGGATGGCCACATCCAGGAAGGCTGTGAGAGAGCACGCCCTTCCTGGGAAATTCACAGTCATCTGAGTTCACTTTCTGCTGGGGCAAGTTCAAGGGCCTAAGTAGTGTTTTGAGGATTGGGAAGTCACAGGTTCTTGCAGGAGGTGTTTGGGGTTTCAATGATAGCATTATTCCTTCAAAAATGTAGTAGATCTTTGGTTTATTTGGTTCTGGTCAGTTCCAGTGTGAGTAAGTACAGCTAGGGATCTTATCTCAACACAGTTTTGAAGCCTGAAGACTCTGATATTTTATTTACTGGCCATTCTCCCAACTTAATGATGGTTTTCTTCAGACCATTTGAAACAACAGGCTTGAGTGGGGAAGCACCATCCTTAATTCCTTCTTTGCCAACAGGCTCACAGCTTTTCTAAAAAGGGCACTAGTCTTAATTCCTGCTAAGGCTGCCACTTTGCAATTACCACTTATAACTGCTTTAGTGCGGAAGCAATGGCTTTTTTGAGTCTGCAAAATTCAAAATTACAGGAATCTCAGTCAACTCAGATTATAGGTTATAGCAAAGAGTTCCTCCCTTAGCAAAGCTGTACAGAGTACAGCTAGCTCTAGCTTGATTTTCTCTGTCTCTTTCTCTCTCATGGGACTTGCTAAAGGTATTAATAGCAAGAAGAAGCCAGAAAGCCGGAACATTCGGAATTTTCTTACTATTTCTACATTGCTACATTGCATGGCTACAACCTCGTCAGCCCATTATCTGCCTTCCGAGATGAGGTAGCTAGCGTCGAAGATTGTCCCCAGTGAACCACGTCCCCCAGTATTCACAACCTTGTGTAGTACCCTCCCTTTAAATCTGGGCTGGCCCTGTGACTCACCAACAGCATGTGGCAGAAGTGACACTTGCCAGTTCGGGGCCTAAGCCTTAAGAAGGTCTAGCAGCTTCCATTTTTGCATTGTTCCGATTCAGCCCCATGTAAAAAAGCCCAAGCTAAGCCACAAGGAGAAAGAGGTCACAGTCTTCTGCCATTCCACCAAAGTACCACGCACGGGAGTGAGCTACCTTGGATATTCATCCCCAGCTACCATCTGACTGCAACCTCGTGAAAGATCCCTGTGAGCCCCAGAACCACCCAGCTGATCACAGCCAACCCCCAGAATGGTGAGAGGTGAAAAAAATGCTTGTTGTTTTAACCCGTGAAGTTTGGAGGTGGTTTGCCACACAGTAATAATTAACTAAAACACAAGCTTTTGGCCACTCGTGGTGACTCGCACCTGTAATCCCAGTGCTTGTTTTATGTCTTTTCATAATATTTGGTGGCTTTCTTTTTATAGGTTCTATACTTTTCTGAAGAAAATGTACTCAAGTATTTCATAGTTTTGGTTGCTATTGTAAATGTAATTTCCTCCCCATTTCGTTTCTAAGTATTCATTTTAAGAGTAGGAAAAAAGATGGGCACTTTTGCTTTCAGGGATGATAAAACAGCCTTTGGCAGTGAGTCCTCCTGCTGAGAACAACTAGAAAAGCCAGATAAAAATAGTCCCCACCCCACTCCCTGCCCCAGAACAAATGTGTGAAGGCATTGAAGGCTGCTGAGCCAACCAGGCCTGGGGACCAAGGTTCCCGAGGAGGGAACAGAGGAGCAGGGAGCTAACAGTCTATGGCTGCTTTTTATTCGTCATTATGGTTTCTTTAAAAAAAAGCTTTGTCTTGTATGTTTATCTTATATACAGTCACCTTGCCCAATTCTCTTATCAATTCTAGTGGTTTTTACTAGAGTCTCTTATGTTTACTAGACATACTATTCTAACAGTAAAAAAAATTGTATCCCTTTTTTTTCCTTAAGATTAAGGCAGCTATTTTATTATCTGATCTTAATGCTCTTGCTAAACCTGAGCAGAATAAGCAAATATTTGATTAACAAAGGAGTTGCTAATACCTCGGATGATGGAATATAGACGTTCACTAAGATGGATTGAACCCCTTACCTGCTGGGCTCTGTGTCATCCTCGTGTTCATCCTCCCAAAAATCACATCAGGTGGGCAGTGCTCTCTCCACTCACAGACGAGGAGAGGAGACTCAGAAAGGTTTAGCATCTTGTTCAAAGTCTCATAGTGGGGGTGGCGAGAGTAGGAGCAGTAGTCGAGAAGAGCCCCGGCCAGAGCTGCCACCACCTCCTCTGCTCTCCACCTTCCTACACTGAGTTCTGAAAGGAGTTTCAAGCTTTCCCAAGGGAACCATCTGGTAAGTCAACGGAGTGTTATATGTGAACCTGGCGCTTCATCCTGCAGTGCATCTGTGCTATGGGCGAACTCAGGACATGCTGCAGAGTTCTATGAAGTATTTGACGACGTGAGACCAAGTCTTTCTCTCCCGGGAATCCATGGAAGATAGTTAATGTCATGGCAGTATGTGTGTTAACAGTTTTCTTGGTTTGGGGCAAAATTTTTCAGTTAGTGAAAAAAAAATTTTTGTACTGAGAGTCATTCACTATTCAGCACTAGTCCTAGTAACACTGAAGCTCTTGTCAAGTTTCTCCCTGCAGTGAAAGAAGATAAACATCCAGAAGTGCCTCTTGCTCTGGACACAGCTAACCCTGTCATTTGGTCCATCTTATGCTTAATAGCAAACCAGCTGGGAAAAGAAAAGCCTCAATATTCAGATCAAGATGAGCTACTCTCTTGTACCAGGAGAAAGATCTTGTTTCCAGAAGCAGAAACCAAATCCATAAAAATACAATGGGAAAAGAAAAAAATAAACTTAAAACTCTTACAAGCAACAGTAGAAAGACTCAGGACCTTCATACAGAACTCTAGAAGATTCAGATTAAGTCTTTGGAGGAGCACTGGCTAAAGACGAAAGATCTGACAGCTTCCCTTGGCAAAGAGAACATGAGTAATAACTTGGAATCAGGAGGTGGAGACAGTATTTATGACCAGACAAGAGGAGCCAGGAGGAAATTGACTGATATTGAAAAGTCAAGTGTGCATTTAAACATCCAAGATGGAGAGAAAAATCAATTCTGCATCAACACTGCTAAAGAAGAAAACAGAAAAGCCGACAAGACAGATTGTCCAAAACGTCTTCAGGCTGAGCAAACCTCAATTGAAGTACAGATCAAAATCTCCAAGAGAGAGGAAATGAAGTGACTGAACTTTGTCAAGGGAAAGTAATGGAGTCTCCTGAGAAATGATCTGTCCAAGAAGATCATTACTTGGAGCAAGAGAAGGAAAGTTCTGAAGCAAACGACAAGGTAAGCGTGCGAATGAAGAGCTGAAGACCTTCAGAAAGCGAGTCAAAAACCTTGGAGCAAAGCTGAACAGACTCATTTGTTTTTCTCAAAGCCAAATTATTTCTCTTGAACTAAAAGCTCATGATCATTGGTTGAAAGTGGGGGAGGCTGAAAGAAACCTTTTCATCTCAAAACGAGATCACAGAGATGACACAAAGAATAATGGAAACAACAACTAAACTTGAGCTTCTGGAATTGAATCCTCGTGTGTCTGACGGTTCAGGGGAAGGACTGTTCAGGGAGCATTTGCACCCCCCAACTCTAGACACAGGGTGCTATTTCCTCTGAGACAGGAGGCTCTCAATACCCTCCCCTCAGACCCTCTTCTCGGCTATAAAGCTTTCCTCTTTTCGGCCCAAAGCTGGTGTTTCCGATAGATTTAAATGGGGTGTTCATGGCAAGAAGACATCCTCTTCCACTCAGGGCTCTCCAGAGAAACAAAAATAGTAGGAGATATATATGTACATATAAAGAGAGAGGGTTTATTGGAAGGATTTGGCTTATGCGATTGTGGGGGCTGGCAAGGCTGCGATCTGTAGGGCAGACTGGTAGGCTGCAAACCCTCGGGCAGGGGCTGAGGCTGCAGGTCAGTCCACAGGCAGAATGTCTTCCTCCTCAGGGAAACCTCAGTTTTACACTTCAGGCCTTTCAACTGCTTGGATGAGGCCCACGCACATTACCAAAGATAATTTCCTTTCCTTAAACTCAATTGACTTTATAGGTCAATCAAATGTACAAAATATCTTTATAGCAACACCTACCTACATTAGTGTTTGATTGAATAAATCAAACACTGATATAGCCTAGCTAGGTTGACACATAAACCTAACCATTACACTCCCTTTGCTCCAGGAAGCCTGGGTGACTCTCTGAGATGGCTTTCCATCAAGAGTCGTTGTTCTCCGACCAGGCACAGTGGCTCACACCTGTAATCCTAGCAATTTGGGAGGCCAAGGTAGGAGGATTGCTTGAGGCCAGGAATTTGAGCTTGCAGTGAGCTATGGTGATGCCACTGCACTCTAGTCTGGGCAACAGAGCAAGATCCTGTCCCCCAAAAAAGAAGAGTTACTGTCTTCCTTACTGTCACTCGTGGGTTGGGTTTTTCCCTGGACATCCCCATCCAGAAAATGGAAGTATGTTATCTTCTGGATTCGCTGTCCTCCACATGACTCTTCTACTCAAAATTCTGAAACACTGCAAGGACTTTAAGTAATTTTACTTATTTTTTCTTCAAAATTAGTTTTGAATTATCTATATAGTTTATTAGTTTAAAAAATTTACAACTCCACAATAAAAAACAAATAACCCAATTAAAAAATGGAATAAAAAATTAGAATGAACATTCTCCAAAGTGGTTATGGAGTGGAAAATTCCACTGACAAGTCTCCACCCCTGCTATCTCCCCTAACAGCTGTCACTCTTGCCTCTGTAAACTGCTTGCAGGCACCAAGGTGGCTCAAGACCCTGCCACTAATAAGCACATGAAAAGATGCTCAACATCATTGGTCATTAGGGAAATACAAATAAAAACCACAATGAAATAGCACTTCTCACCTTCTAGGATGGCTATAATAAAAAAGACAAGACAATAACAAGTGTTGGCTAGGACATGGAAATATTGGAACTCTCATAGGTTGCTGGTGGAAGTGTAAAATGGTGCAATCACTTTGGTAGATAGTTTGACAGTTTCTCAAAATGTTAAACATAAAGTTACCATATGACCCAGAAATTTTCCACCCAAGAGAAATGAAAACATATGTCCACACAAAAACTTATAATAGCTAAATAGTGGAAACCACCCAAAAGTCCATCAGCTGATGAATGGATGAATAAAACACAGTATATCCATATAATAGAATATTATGCATCAATAAGGGAGAATGAAGTACTGAGATGGTGATACAACATGGGTGAACCTTGACAACATTATGCTAAGTGAAAGAAGCCAGTCATAAAAGGTCACATATTGCATGATTCTATTTAAATGAATGCCCAGAATAGGCAAATCCACACAGACAGAAAGCAAATTAGTGATTGCCAGGGACTGGTGGGGAAGGGTTATTGGCTGCTAAAGAGTATAGGGTTTCTTTTGGGGGGTGATAAAATGTTCTGAAATTAGATACTGGTGATGATTGCACAACTCTATGAATATATCAAAACACTGAATTGTACACTTTTAAAAGGTGAATTTTATGGTATGTGAACTATATCTCACTAAAATTATTAAAAATATCTACATAAGTGGTTTTACTTTTGTTTAAATTGCCTCTTGGTATGAACTTCAAAGTTTTTTTTAGTAAATAGAGATGATATTAATTATTCTCATTATATTATACTGTCTAGAAAACATAAGTAGTAAATTTGAATTTGATAAGCCAGTCCACTATTCTCTAAACAATATATTATCTGCAAGCTGTTCATCCACCAGAAACCTTTGAAATAGCAAAACACTTTTCTCTTTGTCAATGGTTTTATGTACCACAGTTACAAGAGAAATGGAAAAGTTACTTGCTGACTTGTTGGTCTCCATAAGTTTTAGTTGATTAAAGAAACAGACAAAATTTCTCACAGCCAGGACTGCCAGGGCTGGGATCCTGATATACTCTGATACCTCTGTTGTGGAAACCACAAGGATTTCAGCCTAGCTCTAGTTCCTCATCACACAAAGATCCAATTATTGAGACAATGAGGATTGCCTAGGAAGAAAGGAATTTTTTTAATATGACAGAGTCTTGCCACGAGAACTGGGAAAGCTGCCTCAGATGGGTCTCTCCCACTAATGCAGACCATGGGCTTTTAAAGAAGGGGCCAACCGCCCTGGGGGAGGTCTTGGTGTAACTAAGAAGGGGCTACAGTGCACTGGGAACAGTTTGTGGCTGGTGGTGAATCTTGCAGTCAGGAAGTCTGCCCAGGGGCCTTCAGAATCTCAGCTCCTTTGTCTCGTAGAAAATCCAACATTTCTGGGAAAGAACTCAAAAGGTCAAGTAGTTAGTTAAGGGATAGGATTATAAAAAAAAAATAGGGATCACTGAAATTTGTTTTACACATCTCACCTCATAATCCATGCTCTCTTCCTGTCTATACAGCTCTAGATAGTAAAAACAATTCAGGCCTGGGCCGGGCGCGGTGGCTCACGCCTGTAATCCTAGCTCTCTGGGAGGCCGAGGCGGGCGGATTGTTTGAGCTCAGGAGTTCGAAACCAGCCTGAGCAAGAGCGAGACCCCGTCTCTACTAAAATTAGAAAGAAATTAATTGGACAACTAAAAATATATAGAAAAAATTAGCCGGGCATGGTGGCGCATGCCTGTAGTCCCAGCTACTCGGGAGGCTGAGGCAGGAGGATCGCTTGAGCCCAGGAGTTTGAGGTTGCTGTGAGCTAGGCTGACGCCACGGCACTCTAGCCCAGGCAACACAGTGAGACTCTGTCTCAAAAAAAAAAAACAAAAACAATTCAGGCTTGTAATCACAGCACATTAGGAGCTGGATCGCCTGAGCACAGGAGTTTGAGGCTGTAGTGAGCTACGATTGTGCCACTGCACTCCTGCCTGGGCAACAGAGAAAGATTCTGTCTCACAAAAAGCGAAACTAAACTAAAAAAACCCAATCCAACCATGGTCACCATGGCTCAGGGTCTATAAATGCGTGGGAATTATATGCAGAATGTTGTGACGTGCGTGGGCATGTATTTTCCTGAGGAGAATCTACACCTAGTATTAGCTTCTCAAAGAGGGTCATCAGCCAACGTTTTGGAGACACACGCCTGGTCCAGCTGCGTTTAGATTCGGCAGCCATGTTTGTGGTTTTAGTTTGCCCAGGGTCCTTTCCCCTTTTTCTTGCCATAGAACCCCCTCTTTGGGAGGGTGTGGGGAGAGTCTTCCCCTGAATTCTACACTGCTGCAGGAGACCTTCCTTTTCCATTTGGTTGCTAAATTTGGAGAATGAAATCTAGGAAATGTTTGCATCATTCCCCCCGCCCCAACCCTCTATGAAGGATGCCCAACTGACCATCAGGGAGGGGTGCAAGGAGAGCCGGGGAAAGGCTGGGAGAGGGGCCAGCTCCAGCCTTGCCTGTCTGCCTTCCCTTTTTCCTTCCTTTCTTCCTTCCCTTCCTCTTTCCTTTTCTTCCTTCCCCTATCACCTCTCCTTCACCTCCCATATCACCCTCCCCCTTCCTTACATCCTTCTCCTATGGGGGTGGAAAATGGAGATGGTAGCCAGGAGATGGTAGGGGTGTGATGTTCCAGGGACCAGCTAGAGAAGGAGTTAAAGGCACAGGGATGAAAAACAGCGTGGTTTGGGAGAGCTGGTTCCTGGGGCTGCTAAGAGGGCATGAACTCAGTGGCTAATAGGATCTGCCATGGCGAATCCCCCAGCAAGGCACGCATCGCACGAAGGGCCGAAGCGCCTGGATGGCTCGAGGTCAGGATTACACAGACGTCGGAGCCAGAGAAGGAGGCTTAAGGAGACAGGCTGCGCAGCCAGAAGTACGGTGATGGGCGTTGTCCTGCCAGGCCCCAGAAGGAAGATTAAGCTCCGCCCCCGCCCGAGGGAGGAGGACTGGCCCCGCCCGCTCCTCCCGGCAGATCCTCCCCCGCAAAGCCCCGGGAATCTTTGCGAGGCTAGGCCAAGACCACCTCCTAATCTCGGATGACTAGTACGATGAACTGAAGGGCAGAGCCAGAGATCAGTCGGGAAGGCTGGGGAGGGGACAGGAGAAAGAGGAAGACCTACCCCGGATCTATGTGCTCCTTTCTGCCTCCCCCTTCCGGCTGCCACTTGGTAGCACCTTCCTGATCCCCTTAACTCTAAGGCGCTCAGGGAAATGCCCCCCTGGAGGAGCCTTCTTTGAAATGCTGCCCTAGCCGCCCAGGAACCATGAGCCCTGCAGCCCCGGTAAGGAAGAGTTCTCTGGGACAGGAGGAAGGGCCCAGGACAGGGGGGACGCCCTTTCCAAATAGGGGATGGGACTAGAAGAAGCCTTTTAGGCCCTGACAGCCCCTGTTCCCTGAATGACATCCCGTAAGTGGGGGTTTGGAAGGCTGACCTCTTCCAGGAAATGATCCTGCAGGGGCAGACGAAGGTGACAGAAACAGGCTTCCTTCTCCAGTTGGGCCCCCTCCAACCAACCCCCAAATCACACCACCTAACTCCTCATCTTGAAATCCCCACTCCCAAGCTCCTGTCACTAAGTCATAATGTCCAAGCTCTTAGCCTGTCATGCATGCCTCTGTTCTATTTCCTTGCAAACCCTCCAGCTCTATATGCCAAACACACTGAAATGCTGGGCACTCTTGAATATCCTGACCAGCGCTCATGGGACCCTTAGGTTCGCCCCGGGAAGCTGCCTCCAAGACCTCCAAGACCCCTTTCAGCCTCCTCTGGGAAGGCTTCTCCTGAAGCCTTCCTGAACTTCTTGGGCAAAATCAGACTCAGACTCTTTCCCGTTGTGAAATCACACGCTCTACTCAAATTGCGTGTTTACATTTAGTCTCCCCGGGCAGACTGGAAGCTGAGGATGGAAGCGGAAAGGGCAATGTCTGATGCTGCCCCGGAGTCCAGTGCAGGGCCTGGCACAAACTGAGCATTGAAAAAGCATGCAAAACTAGGAGCCTGGCTTCTCTCTGCAACTTTACTTTTTTTCCTAGAAAACGAGTTCACAGATTCTTAAGAAAAAGTATTTCATGACAAATGAGTGAATGAATGTCTTAATAGAAAAATAAAGTCGCAGGTGAGGCTGCTTCTGTTCAGCTCTAGGACTGCAGACTACAAGTCCCAGCATGCCTCCGGGCAGCATCGCTCCTCGCCACGCCCCCTCCCTGGGGGAGGGGCGGGTCCGTGGGCGGGTCCCAGGGGCAGCCAGGCCCTGGGCGCAGCCTGAGGAGAGAAGTGCCCCAGGTTCTCTGGGGCGCACAAAAGCGCAGGCGCAGCGGGTTGGGTGGCAGCAGGATCGAGTAGCAGCCGCTTTGGCAGCAGCATCCGCAACAGGTGTAGACAAGGTGGGTCCATCAAGGGGGGCTGGCAAGGGAGTTTGCACCTGGCCCTCTAGCCTGACCTATGTCAAGAGCTTGGAGAGGGGAGTGAGCGACAGGAGAAAGAGAGACAAGGCCAGGCCTTCCAGCCCAGGTGTGCCTGCCCTTGTTACGCAGCACCAGGTGTGAACAGGTGGGGGAGGGGCAAAGGTACCTGCTCCCAAATAAGTGGCCCTCGGGAACAGAGGGCACCTGGATCCCAATCCAAGCTCCATCACGTACATGGACGAGTCATTTTCTGTTCTTCAGTCCATCTGTAAAATAGGAGTAAAGAAGTAAAGATTCCCTTCTTAGGGTTTACAATGAGGACAAGGCGAGGAAGGATGTGCAGTGGCTCCCAAACTTTGCTGTACGTTGGTATCACCTGGGCCTCTTTAAAAACGATCAGCGCTTGCCTCCTGCCCCCAGACATTCTGATTTAATCACTATGGGGTATGACCTGGGTGGCAGGAGTTCTTAAAGCTCTGCTGGTGTAACGGTTTGAAGCCAGGACTATCACAAGGTGTCAGTCTTGGC
This sequence comes from Propithecus coquereli, assembly GCF_000956105.1. NCBI lineage: Eukaryota > Metazoa > Chordata > Mammalia > Primates > Indriidae > Propithecus > Propithecus coquereli. The sequence continues at coordinate 3,408,580 of NW_012147897.1, forward strand.
TCCATCACTTACTAGCCCTGGGGACCTGTGCAAGTGACCAGACCTCTCCAGGCACCAGTTTCCTCATCTCTAAAATAGGGATAACAAGGATGGTTGGGAGGCTTTAATGAGGTAATGGGTGAAGGCACTGAGAAGTGTACCTGGCACATAGCTGCTGTTAAACTGTTATGCACTTTGTAAACAGCTCTTGTGGGTTCCAAGTGTGAGGGAGGCTTTTCTTATCACGACACTCCTTTCATTGCCATGATTTTAATATTCTGTGCTTCCAGCATTTCAAAATTCCAGAGTTTCTAATATTTTAAGAGTTCCTCACTTCAGCCTTTACCTGCCTCACAGACGCACTTTTACAGATCTGGAAACTGAGGCCAGGCCAGAGGGGCAGGGAGAAGGGACTTGGCCAAAGTTATGGCCCTGGAGACTGGAATCCAGGCTCTTGGTCCCCACCCCCACCCCATGCCAACTGGTGGCTGCCCTGCTGACCCTGAGGACAGAGCTCCTATTCTCTGCCTGAGCAGAGAATGGGGAGGAGACTGAGGCGGCCTGGCCCTTGTTTGTTTACTAACACTCCCTTAAACGTTTCCTCGGTGGCTCCCCAAGGGAGCACAGGGCTGGGGGCTTCTCTCCAGGGAACTGCCTTAGGGCTGCTGGTGAGGCCTGTGTGTCCTGTGGCTCCTCTGACAGGTCCCGCCTGACTCTGCCCTGGAAAGTCCTTTTGAAGAAATGGCCCTGGTGAGGGGCGGCTGGCTGTGGAGACAGAGTGAGTGATCCTGGGCTGAGACTTCCTCTGTCCTGTGCCGTGTCCCGGGGCAGGGGCGAGGGAAATGGTATCGGCTTCTTGGGCCTGCCACGGTGAACCCCTTCTCTTCTCCCAAGCACCCGGGACCTTTTTATCCTTCCCTCCTTTGTCCTTGCTTTTCCCCTTGCCTGAATGTCTTTCCCATTCCTGACTGCTTGATAAACTCCTACTGACTCTTCAAGACCCAGCTCAGCTGTCCTCTTTTTTGAGAAGCCTTTTCTGACTTTTCCTCCAACCCCCACCCCTGCCCCTGCTGTATCCCCAAAGCTGGGTTAGAGGCTCCCTTCTCGGTTCCCACACGCCTTACAGCCGTCTCCTTATACTAGAGCTGTCCTTGCCTGTGGGTCTCCCCACTCCCCGACCCCATTCTGGCCCCAGATTGGGAGCTCCTCAAGGGCGGGGACTGGTGTGACCCTGTGTGTGTCCACAGCACCCTAGCCCAGGGCGGGACACAGAACAAGGCACAGAACGAAATGAAAGATGCCTCTGTGCTTTGGACTCTGTGAAGCTCTAAGAGGCTCTCTTATGTCTTTGCCCTTTTGTGTTAAGATTTCTAGTTGCACAATGTCTGAAGCTGGGTCTTCCAGACCCACCTTTGCCCGGAGTCATGCTCTGAAGAAGGGGTGTCCTGGGGACCCTGGGATGAGGAGCTCCCATGCCCCCTGCTCCCTAGCCCCTCTCAGTTCACTCAGTCCGGCCGAGGGCCAGAACCAGCGTGGGGAGGTGCAGACACTACACAAACAACTGTCACTCGAGTCAGAGATAAGACGGAGGCTGACGGTAGGGAGAGGTCTTTGCCCTTGAAGAGACTGGGGCTTGGCCTGGGAAGCTCCCAAGCAGCAAGTGCAGTTACTCATCCACCGCTCAGCACATTTATTGAGCTCCACTGTGTGTCCGGTCTAATGGAAAGCAGGTGGTGAGCGAGACAGAGGCCCCCCCCCCCATTTCAGGGGGTGGAGAGACAGGAAGAAGTGGTTCTAACATGGGGGCTGGGCTGAGGGGACTCTGGGAGCTGGCCTGGGGCTCCTATCCCAGCACGCTCTGGGATCAGCCTGCCTGTGGGTCTGCAATACCGCACAGGCTCCATCCTCCGCCGCTGGAAGCGGAACTGGTTCGCCCTGTGGCTGGACGGGACCCTGGGCTACTATCACGATGAGACAGCACAGGACGAGGAGGACCGTGTGCTCATCCACTTCAACGTCCGCGACATAAAGATCGGCCAAGAGTGCCACGGTGAGCAGAGCCTCTTCCTCTGTGGCACGGTGACTATGTGCAGGCCCTCCCGCTGTATCTGAGAACGTCTGCAGCTGGAAAGCTCTTCGCAGCTTACAGACATTGCCTCTGAGCCTCTGTCAACTGCAGTTCAGCTGGGTGTGGATTAAGAAATTGGTCCCAGGTGTGGTGGTTCACGCCTGTAATCCTAGCATTCTGGGAGGATCGCTTGAGCTTAGGAGTTGGAGACCAGCCTGAACAAGAGAGGGGCCCTGTCTCTACTTAAAAACAGAACAAATTAGCTGGGTGTGGTGGTGCACACCTATAGTCCCAGCTACTCGGGAGGCTGAGGCAGGAGGATTGCTTGAGCCAGGAGTCTGAGGTTGCTGTGAGCTAGGCTGATGCCATGGCACTCTAGCTGGAGTGACAGAGTAAGACTGTGTCTCAACAAAAAAAAGAAAGAGAAAAAAGAAGTCGGTCCTTTACTGAGTTTCTACTCTGTGCTGTGTCTCAGAGGTGAGTCAGACACAGTTCCTGCCCTCTAGATGCTGGGTACTGGATAAAGATGAAATGAGGCTCAGACAAGTTAAATGACTGGCCCAGAGTCGCACAGCAAATCTCCAAATTCCTTGACCAAGGCTCAGACCACAATTATAACAGGGTAACCAGGAGATGTACTAGAGAAGCCAGCAGCGCAGAGAGGTTGAAAGGGTTTGAAGAGTAGGATCCCAAAGAAAGTGTGTGGGATCAGGGGAGCTTGGCAATGGCCTGCGAACAGGAGCCAGAGAAGTCAGTTCCTGTTCTTGTTCCTGGTTTGCTGGGGGGACCTGGGGCCCGTGCCTGTGGAAACCCATATGTGTGTGTCTGCTTCTAGATGTGCAGCCCCCAGAGGGCCAGAGCCGAGATGGCCTGCTGACCGTGAACCTACGGGAAGGTTCCCGCCTGCACCTGTGTGCAGAAACCCGGGATGATGCTGTGTAAGTCACTCCCAGGAGAGGACGGGTACAATCTTGGGGAATGTGACCACATACCCCCTCTTGATCGCGCGTTTTGGTTCTCTGACAGTAGGAAGAGGGCACTGAGACCAGTCAGCAAGGGTGTCTCATTGAAGGCTGGGCAGAGTGGATTTGAGTGGCGACTGGTATGGGACACAGTAAACTCCTTACATGGTCTGTGACAAAGTCAGGATTGTTGAGGGAGTGGTGTGTACTCCTACCTCAGGTGTGCGGCCCCTGGTCATTCAGAATCAGGTAGTTAGCACCTCTGAGGTACGTCCTCACCTGGGGGTGATCCAAAGGAGCAGACAAGCCCAGTGGCATCTGTAAAGGACCCTCCGCTCATTCCCTTCTGGGAAGATGCCTTGCCTTGGTGGGGGGGACTCTGATCTGCGGAATAGACCCAGATCTGCCTACAGAGGCAGCCAGCTGTGCCCCAGGCAGGGGTACCCCAATGTCAGATGCATGTCCACTCAGGCACTGGCTGCTCACTCACATTCCGTCCCTTCCTACCCTCTGGCTGAGGGACACTTGGCCTTTGCGCTGGAGGACAGCGAGATGGGCGTGTGGGAGTGGGGGAAGCTGAGCGCGGGCAGGCAGCACAGAGCTGCCTTGTCCAACCCGGCCAGGTGCCATGACAACCAACAAAGGCCCAATTGTCCTGTGTCTACTGGGCCTTCCTGGGCTCTGGGGTCACAGCTCTGGGGAACTGTATTTATAGATTTGGGATGTGAAGGTGGGTTCAGCTAGAGTACCCGCCTAGGTATGTCAGAATCTGAAGGCCCCTAAGAGACCACCCAAGAGCTGGGCGCGATGGCACGAGCCTGTAGCGCGCCTGTAGTCCCAGCTACTCGGGGGTCAGAGGTGGGTGGATCGCTGGAGCCCAGGAGGTTGAGGCTGCAGTGAGCTAGGATTGTGCCACTCTGGCCTGGGCAACAGAGCGAGACCCCATCTCTAACAAAAGAAAAGAGAGAGTCCATATAAGCCCAGCTCTCCACTCTATAGATGGAGAAATTGAAACTTGTGGAGGGGAAGAGACTATGGACTAAGAATGAATTAGCCTAACTTTGGGCTCCATCCATGTGACTGGGGCAGGGGAGGGGTCGCTTTTGTCTATCCGAGGGAGTCCAGATGAGCTCCCCCTTCATGAGAGGCTGGGGCTTGAGGATGGGTTGGGGAGGAAAGTCCAAAATATGGGGACCCAGTCTGCCTTCCCCCAAACTCCCTCCTCATGTCTGTGGGATTTGCTTTGTAGAGCGTGGAAGACGGCACTGCTGGAGGCAAACTCCACCCCGGTAAGTCCCCCATTCTCTCCCTTCTCTTCCCCACCCCCCATGCCATGGAATCATGGGTGACTCAGACTCGGTCTCCACCTGCCAGGAGTTCTCACTATAGTGTGGACAGGTTTGTGCAGACTCAGATGCCCTGAGTCCCAAGTGGAAAAGGACAGAGGACAGCCAATTGGTGCTCAAATGAGGCAGAGAAAAAAGCCTCCATGAAGACTTGCAGGGGTGGCATGTGAGCTGGGGAAAAGGAACTGTCTTTTATTGAGTAACTATTATGTGCCAGGCATGGGGCAGATATAATTCCAGCTACTCCTCATAACAGTTCTTTGAGGTTGGGATTATTATTCCATCTCTGCAGCTGATAAGACTGAGATTCATTCATCCATGTGACAGATATTTACTGAGTTCCTACCGTGTGCCAGGTGCTGTGCCAAGGGCCAGGGATCAGAGGTAAACCAAGGAGATGTGGGTCTTGCCCTCCTGGACTCAGCCTAGAGAGGAGCCTGACATGAAACAACTAATTGATTAAGAATTATTCCAATTCAATAGTGGTGACTGCTCTGATGGAGACTCACAGTGTGTGACCCTTTGGTGGCCTGATCCAGGTGGGAGTTCAGATGAGGTGTAAGCTGAGACCTGAAGGATAAACAGAAATTGGGTGGAAAGTGTGGGATGGAGTGAAAAGGACATTCCAAGCAGAGGGATCAGCATGTGCAAAGGCCCTGTCAGGGGTTAGGACACTGGCAAGTTGAGGAACAGAAGGAAGGCTGGGGTGGCTGGCGCTCAGGCGAGTGGGTAGTTGGGAAGGAGGGTTGGCAGGGCCAGGCCTTGTGGTCTGTGTTAAGGGTGTTGGTTTCTGCTAAGAGCACCGGGAAGCTATTGAAAAATTTTAAGCAGAGGGATGGTGTGATCAGATCAGATTTTTGTTTTTAAAAAGACAGTCTGGCTGGTAGGTAGGAAATGAATTGTAGTGGGTAAGTGTGGACACCCAGAGGCCAGTGAGGAGACTGGGACAGTGTCTAGGCGACAGGCTGGGGGTCTGGACTAAGGCCTTGCTGGCAGAGATAGGCTGATGAGCACAGGACATATTTAGGAAGTGGAGTCACCAGCCCAGTGGAGGTGTGGATTTGAAGAGCTGCCCTGCCCAGCTTGGCTTCCACCTCCATTGGCCCGACTCTAGAATCTGCGCTTGCTGCTTCTATCTGTGGCACGGTGAAGTCCCCTCTCATCCAGAGAGAAAGTTCCTTTGGGAAGTAGCAGGGCAGACTGGGATGCATTTAATAACCCCTTTGGGCATCCACCTGGTGAGGCCCAGGTATTGTGCTGAGCGCCTGGCGTTGGTTACATCATTGCATCTTCCAGCAACCCTGGCAGGCGAAAGGGGACGGGCCGGTATTATTAGTCCCATTTTATTGATAAGAAAGCTGAGGTTCAGAGAAGGGAATTGATTTGTCCAGAGTCTCATAGTCTTGAATCAGTGGAAGAAGCTGTATTGGAACGTAGGTCAGTGAGACTTTGAGAGGAACTGCATGAGCAGAGACAGGGAAGCGATGTGTGCACGTGCGTGTCCACATATGCATGCATCTAAGGGCCCGGAGTCTGGGGAGGGTGAGGCATGGAGGGCATGAAACAGGAGAGATGACCTCTGAGGTCATCGGGGCCAGTTCTTGAAGGGCCTTGAAGTGCAGGTTGAGGAACGGGACTTTCCTGAGGCTTGTGGGGAGCAACAAAGGGCAGTCAGCAGGGAGGGCTGCAGTCGGACTTTGGGGGGCAGACTCAGGCTTGCAGGTGGAGGGTAGATTGGAGAAGGCTGGGAGCAAGGAGGCTGGAGTGTAGTAGCCAGCAGGGTGGAGGGACCCAGGCTGGGCTACCCCGGCTCTGAGATCCAAAGCCCCCAAAGTAAGGCAAATCCCACCAAGAGAGGCAGAAGGAAGGAGGTGAGGGTGACCGTTCTGCGTTCTGTGACTCTATGAAGCTGCCTTTTCCTTCTCTGGCTGTCCACCTGGTGCTCTACTTACCCCTTCTCTCTGCCCTGACCCTCTCAAACTCTGGCCTCGAGGCAACCTTCCCACCTGGCCTCCCAAAGTGCCGGATTACAGGCGTGAGTCACCACGCCCCGCCTGCCCCAGTCCTCTCTTCCGCCTCCCAGTGCTCCACATGCACACAGCCCTCTGGGCCCGGGGCCCACTAGAGCGGGTGTGTGTTTGTGCCTATGTGTTTGTACCTGCGTCTGCCGGTCTTTGTGTGTTCACATCTGTGTTTGTGGGCTTCTCTCTGTCCCAGTGTCTACATGGTAATGACCTGCGCTTCGTCCCTCCACATGCTGCAGGTTCATACCCCACTCTGGGTGGAGGCTCCAGGAACCCCTGACACCAGCTGTACCAGGGAACACAGGGCCTGGGGGGCGCAGCCAGAGGCAAGGCTGGGGTGGTGGTGAAGGGGGCCAGGTGGGTGGGAGGACAGATCAGAGCTGTCCTGTCCTCTCTGAAGACTGGGAGCCTTGGCTGCATGAAACAGGGGAGGGTGAGTTAATTCTAGAAAAAGACTGCTCTTCCTTCTTCTCTGTGTAATGTAGCAGTCACCACTCCTCTCTGAGCCTCCCCCCATGAGCTGAGGAGGAAGAGGACACCCCCTTGCCCCAGCCCAGCAGGCCGAGGGCTCTGGTAGGGCCTGGTAAGAGCTCTGAGTCTCTCCTGATGTAGAGGACCTCTGACACCTCCCTCCCTCCCCCTTCTTGGGTTTCTGTGGCTTAAGCAGGCCCCAGTTGGAGCCACCATCCCTCCCAGGAGCCGCCGGGTTTGCCCCAAGGTCAGGTGTGTGACCTACTCATGGAACCCCTGTAAGTTTGAGAGGCGAATCTGGGTAAGTGCTGGCTCAGGCCTCCCTGCCTCCCAAACCAGGCCTGGTCACATCCCTTCCCTGCTCACATACATTCCATGGCTCCCTGTCACCCATGGGACACTGACTACATCCTGGCTTTCAAGGCCCCGGGGATCTGGCCAGTCTCGCCTGCCACATCCCCTCATCCCTGTCCTCCAACTGCTCCGCCGTACCCTCTGCCCCAGCCACACCCGCCCTTTCTTCCAGCCTTTGCACCTGCTGATCTGCTGCCAGGACCCTTCGTTTCCTCATTCCCCGGACAAACTGGTGCTTATCCCTTAAGGCCCACCTCGAAGGCTGCTACCTCTTCAGTGAGGACTTCCCAGACCCCCAGCCATTGTCACTCCCTCCCACAGCCCAGTACTAACGCTGAGTACTGTCTTCATTCCTCCTGGTTTCAGAGTCAGTTTATTCCTGTCTGTCTAGTCTCTCATGAGACCTGGAACTTCCTCTAAGGCCAGGACCAGGTCTGCGCCTATGGAGCCTGGCACAGGGCTAGGTATACAGCAGGGGCTCAATGAGTGCTGAATGATGGGGACAGTCTATGCCTGTGGTCCCCAACTCCTGGGCCACAGACTGGTACTGGTCAGTGGCCTGTTAGGAACCGGGCCACACAGCAGGAGGTGAGCAGTGGGCGAGTGCTGGAAGCTTCATCCGTGTTTACGGCTGCTCCCCACCGCTTGCCGTCCCCCTCACCTCAGTCCGGGGAAAAACTGTCTTTCATGAAACCAGTCCCTTCCATGAAACCAGTTCCTGGTGCCAAAAAGGTTGGGGACCACTGATCTACGCTGAGCCTCAAGGTCTGGCACAAGTAGGCCTCAGGGAATGTTCTGGGGTCTGGGGTGGGGCCTGGGAAATCTGTAGTTTTAAACATTGCTCCAGGTGCTTCTGATGTGCAGAACCACCGAGGCTGGAAGTGCTTGGGCCACCTGGTTGCATAGATGAGGCTCGGCTGGAATCTCACAGTGCCTGGGAGTGGCCAGTGGAGGAGAGAGTACTGGCAGGGGAGAAAGCTGAAGTGTCTGGGAGGTTACTGAACGTGATCAAGGTCACTCAGTTCATCAGTGGCGGGCCTGGGACTCCCGGCCCATCATTCTGAAGTATTCCCCATGCTAAACCAGGATACCAGTTTTTTTTTTTAAGTGGGGATGCCTAAAAGTAGGATTTAAAAGACTGCACAACAGCTTATCTGTTGTGACCCCCTGATTGGCCAACACTGTCCCATCCACAAAGGAGCTGGGGCACTGAAGGAGAGAAACAGCAATCAAAGCCTCAGTTTCTGCCCATGCGTCTCTGGGGTGTCCCTGCCTGTTGCCAGGTGACTTATGTGAGTCATAAGTCACCAGAGCTGGGCCTCCCAGAGCTGGAGAAACAGGTGCTCCAGAGGGACATGAGGTGGTATTTTCCATCCTCTCAAGGGCCTCACAGGGCCACTGGCTCACTGTGCATCTGCAGGGCAGGTGGAGGCTCTGGACCTCAACTTCCCTCCCAGTAGACTTGGATCTGAGTGCTTAGATCCCTCTAGCCCCTTCTGGGCATGGAGCCCATATCCTGGCCACCCTTCCAGAAAGCCCTATTGGATCACCCTTGTGGAGGGAGCACAGCAAGTAGAGTTAATTGAGACAGGGGACCCACAGCATTGTTAGTCTGATCCTCCTGCATTGCTCTGGGACTGTTTGTTCTCCTTAACTTGAAATCGAACTTAGAGTTGGATGACCTTAGTTCCAGTCTGGCCCTGTATTTGATTCACTTGAGATAAATTCTATAAACGTTTATTAGGCCCCTGCCATGTTCCAGTCAGCTCTGATTAGACCCAGTGTCTGCACTTGCAGGGATCCCCAGGTCTGATGGGAGAGAGAGACACGCACAGGGATGCACTGATAAGACGGCACGATCAGTGCTGTGATGGAGGAAGTCCAAAGGCTATAGGAGTCCAGATGGACCCCAAGAGAGCCTGAGGTTCAGGGAGAGTGATACTTGAGTCTGAAGGACAAGTTACGTAGTTGAATGAGAAAAGGCGAGAAAGGCGTCCCTATTAAAGGGAAATGGCATGGAGACCTGAAATCACAAGGTGTGCTTGGAGAACTCCCCTTTACAGCCAAACTTCTTCAAAGAGATATCATGACATGTTCATTCCATCCTCACCTCTCAACCATTCTTTAACCCTCTATGTAGTTTGGCTTCTTCCCAACCATTCTTCTGAAAGTGTTTTTTTAAGGTCACTCACAACTTCCAAGTTGCTAAAACCAATGGCTTGTTTTCTTGGCATTGGCCGAGGGTGGACAGAAGAGCATGTTTAGACGATAAAATAATGAGACCTAGTGGCTGATGTGACGTGGAAGGCGAGTGTGTGGAGAGACAAGGGTGCCAACCTGCTTTCTTGGTTTGAGTGCATGGCGGTGGCATGCAGAGTAAAGTATGTGTGGGAAGGGGAACAGGTTTGGGGGATGGGGCAATGTAATCACCTTGAGATGAGTGGAGTTTGAAACACCTGAACTTTGGAGGGGAGTTGGACCATTCAGGTGTGAAGCCCAGTTAGAAAGAAGGGGGCTAAGATGAAAGATCCAGAAGAGAAGGGGATCCTGCCCCCTCTCCAGATCTGTTCCCCCATGGGTAAAATGAGGGGGTTGGAGTGAGAGCTTCCATTTAAGTCAGCACATATTTATTGGTTCGTGTTAGCACTAGGCCCTGCTAGTGACACAAACGAATCAGAGTCCTTGCCCACAGGTAGCTCACATTTGGGGTTCTCCAGACAGGAAAGGCCAGGGGAAAGGATAGCAAGAAGAGGCATGAGCAAAGTCCAGAGGACTCAGGAAGAAAGAATTCTTTCTGAGACCTAGGAGAGTTTCTGGAGTAGGTAACCTTTAAGCAAGGCTTTGAAGGGTTGGTATAAATCTAACAGGAGAAGAGGGGAGGGTAGGGAGTGTGTTCTGGAGAGAACATTGACCATTCTCTCTCCAACTCTGTGGTAACATGGAGATAATACCTGCCTTAAGGATTGTTAGAGGCAGAAACAAGCGTGTACACTTCCCTCAGGACCTGGTACGTAGTGGATACTCAATAATAGTTACAGCCATGCACAGCATAACGATGTTTCGGTCAAAGACCATATATACGATGGTGGTCCCATAAGATTATAAAGGGTCTGAAAAATTCCTATCACCTAGTGCCACTGTAGCCATCATAACATCGTGGTGCAGTGCATTACCTTTTCTATGTTTAGATATGTTTAGACACACAAATACTTGCCATTGTGTTACAACTGCCCACAGGATCCAGTGCAGTAACACGCTGTACAGCTTTGTAGCCTAGGTGTGTAGTAAGTACACTCTATGATGTTTGCATGCATGACAAAACTGCCTAACGAAGCATTTCTCAGAATGTATCCCTGTTTAAGTGACACATGACTACTGTAGTTACTCCCCACCCCTACCCTTCCTTCTTCTCCAACCCCTGTTTATTTCCGGGGCCTGGGGCTTGGCCATGTTGCTTTGTCTGTGACTAGAAAAATAGAGAAATCCATTGGTTTTCTAGAGCTGCTAGCAAATATTCGACTATCTGTGAAGGGATGTTGGGAGAATGTTTTGAGCTGGGTGGGGGCCAGGAGAATGGGCAGCACTGGGAGATGGATGTAGGGGCTGAAGTTTTAGAGGACAAAGACCACGGAACTTGTCGGGAAGGCAGGGCCTTTATCCAGGAGCTTGCTCCTGCCTTGGGGAGGAGGCTCCATGAGGCCCAGGGAGGCCTGAGCAGGGCGTGGGAGGTAGGGGACCAAACCTGGGTCGGGGAGTTCCTTGGCACCTGACCTGGCTGGATTCCCCAGGTGCGCGTCTACAGCCCGTACCAGGACTACTACGAGGTGGTGCCCTCCAATGCACACGAGGCCACATATGTCCGCGGCTACTATGGACCGCCCTATGCAGGTAAGTCCCCCGCAGGCCCTGCCCATGGTCCATCAGTCAGGACCAGGCCACACGCTTTTAGTGTACGCTGCTTTTTCCAGGCAGTACCCTCCGCAAGCCCCTCCCCATCCCAAGATTCAGAATAGCCCTGGGACTGGTGTCCCTCCCCCACTCCAGAGCTGACCTCATTTCTCCAGGCCAGCCCCTGGTCAGCCTGGCTGCTCAGCAATACCCATTCCTGAGCCGGTAGCGACCCCTGGTGGTCAATGCGGGAATGACCGCCTTCTGGCTCCAGGGTCTGGCAGTTGGGAAGGCCCATCCCGGGGTGCATGGTCGTGTCACAGACCCCGGGTTTCCCCGCGCTTCCAGAACATCCGTAGCAGATCCAAGGCCTGGAAGCCCTGGGGTGGAGCCCTTCCCGTGTCAAGGTCTGTTTCCCCGACTGGGGAGCCGGGGGGCGGGCTCAGTGCCTTACGGTGGGTTGGGCTGGAGTCTCGTCGGAAGGGAATGAAGATCACCCTGCTCCCTCTTCTGAAGTCCCCTACCCTCATGGGCTTTCTCCGCAGGCCCTGGCGTGACGCACGTGATAGTGCGAGAGGATCCCTGCTACAGCTCGGGCGCCCCGCTGGCCATGGGCATGCTCGCAGGAGCCGCCACTGGTGCGGCGCTCGGCTCGCTCATGTGGTCGCCTTGCTGGTTCTGAGCCCTGGGACTCGGAACACTGGACCCTGCGCGTAGACTGCTAGAACCCTCTTTCTCCTGGACCCCACCCTTCACCCTCCAAGCCCTGTCCCACTTTGGCCCTTTCCTCTCCATTAAATCCTTCCGAGCTTGAACTATCCCTCCCACTCCCTCCCTCACCCCCCACATCGGAAGAAGCTATGATCCCAGGCACAAACATGGGTCGAAATCTTCACATCTACCGCTAGACACCCCAGAAATCTGATAAAGACACCTATAGATAAATTTCCTCCAAACACACTAGGACACAGCAAACACAACGTCATTTGGTCTCAAGAGTTCCACGGCGCTGGAGACACATGAGTTGGGCTGTCTGCCCTGTCCTGGGGAACTCCAGGCCTGGTGGGGAACACAAAAGTAAACAAACACTTAACAAAACTGCAGAGTTATCAGTCCTTTGACAAGGACACGTGGGGGCAGGAAATGAGGCAGGTAGACTGGGGTTATGGTTATTGGCAAGTATACAGAGCCGTGAATGTCATGGCACATCCAAGAAATTAAGGGAGAGTTCATTTGAGTTGGGTGAAGGCAGGGATCATATGGTGAGCCTCTAGGCTAAGGACTTGCTGGGTAAAGGGGAGATGTGAGCTTTCTATGGAGGGAAGTTTCATGATTGCGCCTATAATGAATATATTGCCTGTTTTAATACTAACACATGCCCATACCCAAAACACCCCTGAGTATAGCCCCATCCTTCCCACCAGCAGCTTCCTTGGTCCCCTGTTACCCATGACAATTGAGCTGAACCTGGGGGCCTCTGGTTGGGGGACAGGTGAGTTGTGTTTGGCACCTCCAGCCCTAGGAAGTTGCCTCCATCAGGAAATGCCTTTCTGATCCCAGGAGCTCGGCCCTCTGTTCCTAGTTGTGACTGTCACCATCTCAGGCTTTGTCTCTTCATCTAGGGAAGATGGCAGTGTTCCCTTCTGGGGCCTGATCTATCCTTGTGCTAGCCTGGGAAGCCCCACATATGCCTGCCTTCAGGTGGCCATGCAGTCTCCCTGTTTGGTCGTCTTCCAGTCTCTTCCCTCATCCTGTCCCAATCACCAGTAGAAATGCTAACATCATTACCCAGCAGCCAGAGTAGCCCACTAAATTTCCCCTGTAGACGGGGGCTCCGTTGGTTCTACTGCAGAGACTAATAAAAGTGCAGTTGGCTCTCGCCCTGTCTTTGGCTTGCTTTGTTCTCCTAGGAGGCCACATCTCCCTGGGACAGCTCCATAACCCAGCATCTACTAGTGCCCTCTCTGGTATAGTGAGAAGAGTATGGATTCTGAGTTCAGGAGGAACTGGTGACAGAATGTTAGCTGAGCAATTTGGGGCAAGTCACTTAACCTTTCTGGATCTTTCTTTCCCTACCCATAAGGTGGCACATTGAAGCTGACCATCCCTGAGGGCTCTAGACGAGAGGCTGCATCAGGTCTCTGTTGGCCGAGCTGATGGATGATCAGCCAGGCCCTGTCTGCTTTCTGAGGGTCCTGTGGTATCAGGGTCTTTTCCAGTAGGTTCTCCTCCTAGAGCTGAATCAATGAATTGTTCTCATAGAGACCAGGTGGCCAGGGAAGGAAATACAGCCATCCTGCATCAGTCCTCTTGAGGCCTCAAGGGACAGAAGCCCCCTGCTCGAACTGATTTAAGCCAAAGAAAATACTGGGCCACATAACTGAGAAGTCCAAGAACTGTTTGATCCAGGGGCTCAAACAGTGTCACTAAGACTTTGCTTTGTTTCCATCTTTATAGTCACTGGGATGGCTCATTTGGAGGCTGCAGCGGTGTTCAGTAACTCCAGACTAATGCCCTCCTGAGTTCAAGTCCAGCCAAAAGGATTTCTCCTCCAACAGTGTGATAAAAGTCCTGGGCCTGATGGACATCAGCCCAAACTGGGTCCTGTGGTCAATCCTGAATGAATCACAGCGGCCTGGAGAAGGATGGTCTAAAACAACTGGGCTTACAGCAGGGGTGGTGTCATATCCCAAAGGAAACTTGGGGCACCGTTGCTAGAAGTAGGATGAATAGGTGAGGGCTTGCTGGCAAAAATATCAGGTGTCCACCTCAGCCGTACTTCCAGAGACACAAACTTAGAGGGGAGACAAACGGTCATGATTCAATGAGGTAAGGGAGGAACACAGTATAGTAGGAGCTCTGCAGAGGAGGTATTCTGCCAAGGGAATGGGGGAAAGGTTCGGGACAGGAAATGGAAATTTAGTCTGAGCCTTGAAGGATGAGTAGGAGTCTGCCAATCTGAGAAGGGTGGAAGATGGGAGAACAGATGGGAGAAATGACATGAGCAAAGGCTTTAGAGGCTTGAGAGCACCACAAGGGTCAGGGGCCAGTCTCGTGTTACAGCGGGTGGCATGGTGAGGAGAGGTGGTGCATGGGGCCAGCCTACTGAGCACGGGGCATAGTCTAGTAAGTGGCACCAGCATAAGCAAAAGCATGGATACAAGAAAGTACCTCTTGAGAAACCCAAGGTCTGTCAGCATTTGCTCAGAGGTCACACGCCCCATGTGTCCCACGGCCTGTACTGTGTTCTGAGGACCCAGTCATGCCTTGGAACTTCAGCCTTAATTTTTTAAAAGGTGCCCAGTTACCCTCTCAGTCCTTTAGTGGCATCCCCATTAAGCCTTATCATAGGAGGGTGCCCTGCATGCCCCTGCAGGGACATTTCTGAGTTTGGCTCTGGGAATGACCCTTCCTCTGGGCCTACTCTCTGGGGGCTCAGTCCCAGGGCTTTTAGAGGGCCAATTTAATACTCAGGAAGAGCCCAAGCCATCCAGAGTCCTTCCTAGGAGTGCAGCTTAAACAGGGAACTGGCTGGGCAGAGCATCTGCGAGCAAACAGAGCTGGAGGCATTCACAGTCACTGCCCAGAGCTACCTGGCTTTTTTTATCCTCACAACCCCATGGGACAGGTGTTAATATCCTTATTTTTACCCATAAAGAAACATGCGGAGAGGGGAAGTAAACTGTCCAAGGTCATGCATGCTGTGTCAGAACCTGGATTCAGATGCAGGCCTTCTGACCTTGTCTACCACACCACACTGTCTCTGCACTATAAATCCTGTGTGGCTCATTATCTGGCAGGAAAACAATTCCCAAAAAGGAGACCAGGACCATTCAAAGTAGGTCAACTATATAGCACAAATATCTCTTTTCCTTTAGAAAATCCTTTCCTTAGAGGTTTTTGTGGGCAGACAGGGCTGGAAGCTGGGTACTGGGAGACGAATGGGACTTGAGCCCTACACTCAAGGAGCTGTGTGTGTGTGTGTGTGTGTGTGTGTGTGCACCTGTCTGTCTCAGATATGGGCGCAGACTATGACAACATGGTCTTCTCAGGGCTATGGCAAGTGGTAGCCCTGAGGCTTTCAGGGCACAGAGAAAGGAGCCCTTGACTCAGGTGTTGGAGGAAGTGAGGTAGAGAAGACTATATTAAGCTGGCTTAAAAGATAAATGCTCTTTCCACTATGGTCTGGAAGAGGAAACAAAACGAAAGCAGCATTCAGTCGATGCTGGGAGGTCACTGGATGAAGCCAGATCTGCAGTGTGATCAGGTGGAAAGTGGTCAGACCACCGGGGGCCCCCTACTAAAGGAGATTCTGTAGATAGTGAAGGTCTATTGCACTCTGAGCATCCTGGCAAGGAGCACTTCTCCGAAACTGAGCATACGACTCAGTCTTAGAACTAGAGTCCTGCACTCAGAACACCTGGCTGGAAAGGACCCTAGATGCCCTTTCCAGCCTGGAAACTGATGCCTCCCCTGGTAGGGAACATTCCACTGCTTTCTGCCACCCATAGGAATTGGGAGTTCACTCTTTCCCTTTCCTGCCCTTGTGGGATAGCTCGGTCTGTGGGACCTCCTTCCTCAGTTGGAGCTGAGATCTGCCTCCTGAGAACTCTTGGAGTTAGGTCCCAGCTTTCCTTCTGGGCCTCAGACCACAGTGTTCCCCAACCCTAGAACTTCCTGCAGAGATATGTAGACATCTTAAGTGGTTGCCAGATGACTTCATTGTCAGAATCACATTCCAATCAGTCCGTTTCCCCTAAACCTGAAGCACAGAGGTTTGATCCTTTCTAGGTTGGTCACCAGTCTTAGGGGATGGAGAAAAGAGATAACAAGCCAAAACCAGGATATGCCAAGGCAGGGACAGTGTGCTGAACATAGAAAGAGTTCCAGCTACAAAGTAGATGTCAGCTTTCCCTCTTCTAAGATAGTCACCTTCTTCTTGTATGCTATGGGAGGAAGGAGGACTTCTCCACTGGCCAGCTGCTCTCCCCACACATCTTACTCTGCCTAGACCAACTGGTCACCATTTGAAAATCTTGGCAAGATTCTCTTAAATGGGTGCCTGTTCTCTCTACCTGGACACCGTGAAAGGGATCAATGTGGGAAGGTTTCACTTTACTGCCCCAGCTTTTTGTTCTCCATGTCGTTGCCAGCCCCATCATCAAAACGTGTGTGCATCAGACTTCCTAGACATGGTTGGGTAACCAAAGGGAAAAGAAAGAAATGAAAAAATAAAACTAAATTACTGGCCAGGTGCGGTGGCTCACGCCGGTAATCCTAGCACTCTGGGAGGCCGAGGCGGGTGGATCACTCAAGGTCAGGAGTTCGAGACCAGCCTGAGCAAGAGTGAGACCCCCGTCTCTACTAAAAAAATAGAAAGAAATGATCTGGACAACTAAAAAAAACATCGTGGTGTGCTAATTATTTTATTTTTTGTAGAGACAGGGTCTCACTCTTGCTCTGACTGGTCTCGAACTCCTGACCTCAAGTGATCCTCCAGCCTTAGCCTCCCAGAGTGCTAGGATTACAGGTGTGAGCCACCGTGCCCAGACAATATATGGCCTTTTATGACTGACTTCTTTCACTTAGCATAATGTTTTCAAGGTTCATCCATGTTATGCATCAGTACTTCAATCCTTTTTATTGTATAGATATACCACATTTTTGTTTATCCATCAGTTGATGGATATTTGAATTGTTCTCACTTTTTAGCTATTGTAAATAATACTGCTATGAGCATTCACGTATAATTTTTGTGTAGACACGTTTTTATTTCTCTTGGGCACCTACCTAGGACTGGACTTGCTGGGTCTTATGATAACTCTGGTTTGTTTTGTTTTCCTTTTATGATTTTTTGTTTTGTTTTGTTTTGTTTTGAGAGAGTCTTGTTCTGTTGCCCTGGTAGAGTACCATGGCATCAGTCTAGCTTACAGCATCCTCAAACTCCTGGGCTCAAGCGATCCTCCTGCCTCAGCCTCCCAAGGAACTGGGACTAGAGGTGCACGCCACCACACCTGGCTAATTTTTTCTATTTTTAGAAGAGATGAGGTCTCACTCTCTCACTCAGGGTGGTCTCGAACTCCTGAGCTCAAGGATCCTCCCACCTTAGTCTCCCAGAGTGCTAGGATTACAGGCGTGAGCCACCGCACCCGGCCATCCCTGGTTTCTTTAACTGGAGAATGGATACTAGAAATCAAGAGATGTAGGGCTACGTGTGTTCATTGCTACTGCAGTGCTGATTCTTTGAGGCTCTCTCAGTTGACAGATGAAGGAAATGTGTGTATACTAACATGTATATACACATATCTGTAAATATTTCTCTATATAGACAACTATCTCTATATTAAACTAGGCTTGAATTCAAACTGATGTCTCCAACTCTGATCCATTACACATGGATCATTCTAGCCTCCTCCCCATGCTTACTTGTAAATTCCCACTCCACCAGTGAGAAATCTGGCTCCCATTGCTCTAGGGATTCCAGTGTGCATCTTGACTTATCAGCATATATTTAATATTGTACTACTTCACATAAGACACAGGAAACTTACCATAGTATAATTCTATTTTCCCATTCCCCTTCCCGTCCTCTCTGCTATTTTTTTGCGATTCATCCATAATTTTGCTTATACTTGTGGATAATTCTCATTGTTGCATATTATTCCATTTTGTGAATATACTGGTGGATCCATCCTTCTATAATTTGTTTCTAGTGATATTGTGAACACTTTTTTACCTATTTTTTTTGGTGAACGTAAGTTCTCACTTCTGTTGGGCGTATGCTAGGAGTGGAATGGATTGGCATGCATATGTTTGGCTTTACTGATCAGTTTCCAAAGCAATTGTACCAGTTTTCACTCATTCCAGCAGTGTATGAGATATCCAGTTTTTAATGTTATCTTTTTCATCTTTAGCTATTTAGATGGGTGTGTAGCACTATCACATTTTAATTCAAAACTTTTAAAAAACACTGCTGACCAGACAAAATGATGTATGGGCTGGATGTGGTGCCTGGGCCACCTCCAGATTAGACTATGTTATCTCTGAGGATTAATGTTTGTCTTAACATGTATGTGAATAATTTAAAAATTGTCTACCAGGCAGCTGGAACAATGAAAAATTCATGATGCAATCGTAGTAGTGAAGAGATTTTGAAGCAAAATGCATCTGGAGCCTCCATTTGCACTCATTGCCCTGCTCAGTGGGGAGAGAGGAAAGCTCCACGGCAAAACTGTAGAGAGATGTTTGGGGGAAAGTCACAACAGAGGACAGGGGAGTGAGGTGAGGAAGTAGGAACTTCTGCAAGTGGTCTAAAAACCTAACCCCTTGTGGGAGGAGTAATTTAGTTTTCTTTTTTTTTTTGAGACAGAGTCTTGCTCTGTTGCCTAGGCTAAAGTGCCATGGCATCAGCCTAGCTCACAGCAACCTCAAACTCCTGGGCTTAAGCCATCCTCCTGCCTCAGTCTTGTCATCTATGTAACTGGGACTACAGGTACACGCCACTACACCCAGCTAATTTTTCTATTTTTTGCAGAAATGGGATCTTGCTATGTTGTTCAGGCTGGTCTCAAACTCCTGGTCTCAAGCAATCCTCCTGCCTTGGCCTCCCAAAGTGCTAGGATTATAGGCATGAACCACCACACATGGCCAAATTGTACACTTTAAATGAGTGAATTGTATGCTATGTAAATTTTCTTATTAAATCTGTTAAAAAAAAAAAAACCCACACAGCTAACACATAATTGCTGATGAAATGCTAAATATTTTCCCCTAAGACTGGGAATAAGGCAAGGATATATGCTTTCATCCCTTTCCATTGTAGTAGAGACCTTAGCCAACACAATATAGTAAGAAAAAATAAAAAGCATAAGATTTGGAAAGGAGGAAGTAAAATTGCTTCTATATGCTGATGACACAATTGTTTATGTAAAAAATGCTAAGGAATTAACTAAAAACTACTAGAACTATCAAATGAGTTAAGCAGGCTCAAGTCAATATGTAGCAATCAACTATATGTCTTTATCAGCAGTAAACAACTGGAAATTGATATTAAAAACAAGAACAAAACACTAGTTCCTTTAATTAGTATAAAAATATAAAATACTTAGGAATAAATTTATAAAAGATGCATAAGACCCTTATAACAAAAATTATTAAAATGCTAGGAAAAACTGAAGGAAGACCTACATAAAAGGAGATATACCATGTGCATGAATTGGTAGAATCAATATTGTTTAGCTATCAATTTCTTTCTTTCTTTTCTTTCCTTCCTTCTTCCCTCCCTCCTTCCTGGGCTCAAATGATCCTCCTGCCTCAGTCTCCCGAGTAGCTGGGACTACAGGTGTGAGCCACCATGCCCAGATAATTTTTCATTTTTTGTAGAGACAGGGTCTCGGCTCTTGCTCAGGCTGGTCTTCAATTCCTGGCCTCCCAGAGTGCTAGGATTACAGGTGTGAGCCACTGTGCCTGGCCTAGATGTCATTATCTTCTTTCTGGCCTTTCAGATGAATCAAGTAAGTTTTATTATTCAATTTTCCCTCCTCAATTAGCTTGTTGGCTACATATTCTTTAACAGATTTATTGAGGTACAATTGATATGCAATAAAATGGCACATATAGTATACAGCTTGATAGCTTTTGACATGTATTTAATTGTGAAAGTACTACCACAATCAAGTAATAAACATACCCACTATCCCCAAAAGTTTCTCCAGGTCCTTCTGTAATACTTCTTCCCATTCTTCCTCACATCTCCTGCATCCTCAAGCAACCAGTGTCCTGCTGTCACTAGTTTGCATACCTTAGAATTTTAAATAAATGGAATATTTGTCTAATTTTTTTCACTAAAGATAGTTGAGATTTATTGCTGTTGTTGTGGGTATCAATAGTTCATTCTGATTTACTGCTGAGTAGTGTTTCATAGCATGCATGTGCCACAATGTGTTTATACAGTCACCTTTTAATGGGCATTTGGGTTATTTATAGCTCTTGGATAATCTAAGTTAAGCTGCTATGAATTTTGTGTACCAGTCTTTGTATGGATACATGCTTTCATTTCTTGTGAGTAAATACTTAGGCATGAAATGGATGAGTTATATAAGTGTATATTTTAACTTTGTAAGAAACTACCATCCTGTTTTTCCAAAGTCTTCTACCAGAGTATGTGAGTTACAGTTACTCCCATCCTCACCAACACTTGGTATGGTTAGTCTTTTTAATTTTAGCTTTTCTAATGTCTCTGTAGCAGTATCTCACTGTAGTTTTAATTTGCATTTTCATAGTGACTAATGATGTCATGCATTTTTTCATGTCCTTTTTGGGCCATTTTTCTATTTTCTTTGGTGAAGTGTCTGGTCAAATCTTTTGCCTGCTTTTTACTGGATTGTTTTCTCATCAAATTATGAGAGTTCTTCATATATTTTGAATACCAATCCTTTATCAAATATGCAATTTGTAAATACTTTTTCAGTCCTTGGCTTGTTTTTCATTCTGTTTCTTAGTAAGGACTCCACTTTCTCACTGGCTGCTGGCTGGATGCTGCTCTTAGCTCCTTGTTATGTGGGTCTCTCCAAAGGCAGCTCACAACATGGCAGGTTGCATCACAGAGAAGAGAGAAGAGTTAGAGAGGTGGTGTGAATACAGAAGCCACAATCTTCATAATCTAATCTTTGAAGTGACTGTAAGGGTGGAAAGCTCACTAGGTACTCACACTGTAGGTGAAGAAAGATTTCTCATGCAGAGATTAGGATATATAAAAGTAAAAACTTATTTTTCCGAGAAAGAAAGAGAGCAATGGAGAGAGAAAAGGAGGGAGTGGCTACAGCACACAGAGGAAGGAAGGAAGTACCGGGCAGTTGAGGAAAAGCTGTTTGGAGTTTTTAAAGGGTAAAAATGGCTTTTTTTCCTCTTTGCTTCAGCAGACTGATAACAGAAGTGGTTGTGAAGTGGTTGCAGGTGCTCTTTAGTTTTTTCTCTTTCCTCTGTAAGGCCAGTTTATCTAAGTCCTTGAAATGTGTTTCTGGCAGGAACTGTGGCAGAGAGCTGGAGTGGGGAGTTTGCACCCCTACAGTCTGCTTAGGGCTCTTTAAGGCTGAGAAAATGAAATTCTTAGAGATAACGAATTAGGCCACAGGTGTTTTAATTAAAACAAAAAGGGGTAGTTGTGTTGAGTTTCCTCTTCCAAGGGTCAATTATGTGCTATGAGTTTACTTCCCTTACTTTCTGTTAGAGTTTATTTTCCTCTGTTAGATAGGTTATTAGTAAGATCACCTTTCAGTGACATCTCATCACTTTTGCTGTATTCTATTCCTTAGAAGCAAGTCACGAGGTCAAGGGATGAGGATCATCATACAGGGCATGAATACCAGGAGGCAGGGATTGGGAGCCATTTCAGAAGCTGCATTCATAAAATATGCAGACACTTATCACAAATACCATACTCAAAGCTGGGTGCAGTGGTGTGCACCTATAGTCCCAGCTACTTGAGAGGCTGAGGTAGGAGGATCACTAGTGCCCAGTTTGAGGATGTAGTGCACTATGACCGTGCCTGTGAATAGCCACTGCATTGCAACCTGGGCACTATAGTGAAACTCTGTCTCTAAAAAAATAAATACCATATTCAAAATTGTTTTTGATACTTCAATTCTTCCTTTTTTTTTTTTATCTTTCTGGATTTGCTATTAGATGTTGCCATTTATACTGTTATCATCCTTCATTTATGTGTTCCTTATTTCAACTATTGAATTTTTCACACTTAATTTTTTGTTTTTGGTTTTTTTTTTTTAGCTTTTTGAGACAGGGTCTCCCTTTGTCACCCAGGCTGGAGTGCAGTGGTGAGATCACAGCTCACTGCCACCTTGAACTCCTGGGCTCAAGCAATCCTCCTGTCTTAGGGTCCTGAGTAGCTGAGACTACAGGTGCCCACCACCATGCCCAGCTAATGTTAAAATTTTTTCTTATAAAGATGAGGTCTTGCTATACTGCCCAGGGTGGTCTCCAACTCCTGGATTCAAGCAATTCTGCCTCAACCTCCCAAAGTGCTAGGATTACAGGCATGTACCACCATGTCCAGCCTGTTACAACTATTAAACTCTGTCTTTGTAGTGAGAAAGTATGGCTGAGTTCCAATAAAACTTAATTTTAAAAATAGGAACCAGGGACCAGGCTGGATTTGGCAGGAGGGCCATAGTTTGCCAACCTCTGTACAAAGGCAAAAGCATGGTTATGAGTGGAAAGGCAAAAGTAGAACTTAAAATACTTTTCTTAATATATCCTATAACTGTCTCCACCAGGGCCCCATCTTTCAAGTGGCAGGTACTCTCCCCCACCCCAAACAAGAGTCTTCCGACTCCCTGGGGGTTTCTCACATTTGTTGTTTTGTTATTTTTCTGGATTCCATGTTCCCTTTATAGTTCTTCTAGGGAGCACGTTAGAAGCATATGGTAATTCATCACCTTGGCAGGAATGGGAAACCAAGTCAATAACTGTTTTCTTTTTATGTTTTATTTATATACTTTTGGCAGCAAAATTGCTTATTAAAAAAAAAACTGGACTATGAACACACTTCATTGCTTCAATTGAAGAAACCCCAAGCCAAATAAAAAGACCAATAATAAAAGCAGCATAACTAGTTACTTTCTTAAAGATACATAAAAAGAATCAAATGCAACAGTGTAGGAAGACTATCACCCCCTTGTCAGAAATCACCACTTTTTCCAAATAAAGAATATGACCCATCTGTCATACTGAATCGATATTTATTTCAGGACATGCCATGTCAAAATAAAACAAAGAGTCAACCCTTGCCTTTAACAATAATATTGTATTATAAAAGCACTTTACAACTCCATCCCATCTTTGAGTATAAGTTACTGGTATGTGGGCTAATGATTATCTGAAAGCATTTTTCTATTCAGATCCATAATCCAAGTGCTCTCTGAATATTACAAGGTGACAGTAAGTGGGAAGTGGAGGAGGAGGAGGAAAGAGAGGGACTAACGTTCTCCCAGTTAAGGATTTTGTTGCAATGAGGGGATGAGGAAATATGAAGATACTTTTGTTGTCTTTTCATCTTTATACTGTGTTAAGTAATGCTTACAACATAAATTCAGCAGGCTTTTCCTGAGCCGTAAACTCAGAAATTTTCTTCCTGCAAACAATGTATTTACAAAGTGTTTATTAACTTACACAGCAATCTCACAATAACTAGTAAAGATTAAAAGGGTGCACTTCTAGTATAATTGTTTGCAGTGTTTTAAGGGAAATACATATTGCCATAGTGATGAAGCTCTAACTAGATTCAACAAAACATCTAAAAATTGAAAGTAGTTTTTTAAAAAAAGGCAAAGAAATAAATATCACCAAAGAAAAAAGATTAATTATAGCTTAAATATAAAACTAAATCACTAGTTAATTAACCAAACTATACAGATCTAATAAAAAGCAAAACCAGCCTGAAAGACCCAACATTTAAAAAATGCTAAAAAATAAGGCATTAATCTGCATAATATTGAGTTTTATTTCCATTCTTTCCTTTCCTTCTTCTACGTATGCTTTTTCTGATCTGCCTCTAAGGGCTTAAAAGAAAACCGTTTCTGTCTTCACTTTGACCGCAAATGTCAAGCAAAGTATTTGCTTTTCTGCTGAGGGTTCTTTGTTGGTAAGCTTTAGATATCATTATTCTTACTAGTTTAGTAATTTAATTTTGATCATGGTGCCAAATTTAAATTCTTCCACTGGTTCTTCTTAAAGGAATTTGACTTTTATAGTGTCTTGACTGCATAGTATTTTCAAAAAAAAGAATGAAAACCCAAGCAAAATCTATTCCTTAAAGATTTCTTTTTTAAACAAATAGAATAACTCTATCTTGACAATTTTAAAACCTTGGGAGAAATAGTTCATTAGAACTTTATGATTTTTACCATGAAGAATTAAATATTAAAAACCTGTTCTGAAGCACTTGGTTACTTTTCTCTCCCAGAGTCTATTTAATAAAGCACATGTGAAAGGGTCATTTGTTTTGGTCAGAAATATATTTTATGTTTCTCTACTTGTAAATACTCAGTATGTTCATTACTCATTTTGAAGATGCACCAGAACCCTTTTCTCATTCAAACACTGCCCACCATGATAGCTGCATTTTGACCTCAAAGGTCTAAGTAATTTATATCTATATCAGTGCTCAAGAATAATTTTGGACATCTTGGCTCATGGCCCAGAGCTAGTAGTATTTGTAAAATTGAAGGATAATTCTGGCTTAGTCTGTCTGACTGCTGCTTTGCCACCTCTTGTTTATTTTGAGGAAAGGAGGGAGGGTAAGAATAGGGAATGGGGGTGAGGGTAGTTGAGAAAAGCAGCAAGAGATCAAGTAGGCTGTGAACACACTGCTCCTTAACCAAGCCACATTCATACTGTTGAGAGTTCCATCATTTGAAGTACATTATCATAACATTAAAAAAGGAAAAAATGTTAAGAAAATGTATCTAATTTTTAAAGTTATCACTGGAATATGCTGGACTCTTTTGGCTTTTTGTAAAATATAAATAATGAAGACACTGACTTTTTTTGTGCTTGTGAAGCTAATAGATCATCTCCACGAGACAGGCAGCAATGATGAATTGCAATACGTTATTACTGAAGGGAAAAGATTCAAGCCAATATTCACACTGCAGTCAATGAAAGAGTAAGAGGGCCAAAGCAGTGAGCTTCTGGAGAAGAGTTGAGGATGCCACAGGGGATTAGCAGGAACAGCCTCCTTCGCTGACTGGTTGCTCCTGAGGCTTTTCCAGTTTTATGTCAATCACTGAAACAAAAGTTAAGGAGCTATATAAATGACAATGTGCAATTCCAATTCTGCAGAACACGGATATCTTTGGCAAGGCCCTTATATTCCTTTTTGACTTCAGAGCCTACAATAGTCACTATTTTCTATGTAGCCACCTCACCATACAAAGTGCTCAAATGGAATAAACTTGTTTATATGTACTATATGCAGCAAGGGTCAGAATGAGGTACAAGCCCTATTTATGAGAATCTTTCCTAAGGAAATTACTCTATAGTAGCAAGAAACCATATGAAGATGATATTCCTTAGAAAATTAATCACCTTTAATAAAAATCTGAAAGTAGTCTATAAGACAGTTCCAACAACAGGTGAAAAATTTAACAAATAATGGAACTTCAACTCAGTAGAACAGATATATGCCATTAAAAGTAATAAAGGGCTGGGTATGGTGGCTCATGCCTGTAACTCTAGCACTAGAGGAGGCCAAGGTGGGAGGATTGCTTGATCCCAGGAGTTTAATTAAGCCTCCATGAGCTAAGATGACAGCACTGCACTCTAGCCTGGGCAACAGAGTGAGACCCCGTCTGGGGGGAAAAAAGTAATAAAGGCTTAGAAAACATAAAACATTTAGAAGTGGGAAGGGCTGAATACAAAGTGTTATGTACTCCATGGCTTAATAAAAAATGTCTGCATATGGAAAAATACTAGAACATAAATATAAAACAAACAATGAAAACAGTAAAATCCAAATCCTTGGAAATAATATCAGATGTGCTTCATTATATCCTATTTCTGAAAGCAGAGTCCACGATAAAGTGCCATTTTATTTCTTGCCTGTGTCAAATAGAAAGCCCAAGTGTTAGAAAAAAAAGCCCAGAGTCCATGGGACTCGAAGAAGGAAGGAGACAGGGAGTCTAAGAATTTCTTGCTCATTAAAAAGCAAACAAACAAAAACGCTCTCACTGATAAATCATAATGAGCCACAGGCTGCAAAAGGTACACTTGGATAACCAGCCCATGTTTGCTATAGAAAACCTCTGAGTTTTTACTTTTCTAGGGAGCATGTTAAAAGAAAAAAGAACACCTCTGGGTTTTTATATCCCTAAGCCATCAATTCCTGGTTGTAAAAGGCAATGGGCAATGACATTCAAGAGAAAAATAAAATAAAATAAAAGAAAGAAAAGAAAAAGAAAAAGCAATGAAAGGCAATAGCGTGATATTCACTAGCCAACCAAGTAGGGCTCTAAAGACTAGTTTTAACAATAAACATTTTCTGACGAAATGAAAAGGATACTGTCTTCTCTGCTTCTATCCTGTGTGCTTTCCATTCCAGGCAAAGCTGCTGCTACACGTCGGAAGAGCTGTGGGAAAGAGAGAAATGTGACGGTTGAGAGGGAAAATTCAGCAAATGGTATCAAGGCAAATGACCACTGGATGGTGAGTTAAAGGATATGGCTACAGGTTATTCCTCACTTAGACTTTAGCATCATGAAAACATATTAAAATGCCTATTCATTCTATAAATGAATATATGAAAAGCAGTATGCCAAATACAAAGAGGTATAAAACATGATCCCTGCTTTTTAACTGGTGAGATAAGATATGAATAGTTATGAAATAACCAGCAAAAATGTCATCTGAGTCATAAAAATAGAATATTATAGAAACTCAGAGAAAGAACAGATCATTCATTTAGTAAAACTGTATAGTGGCATTCCTATCTTTCATAAAGGGTTAGGTTCTAAAGTCAGATATAGTGAAAGTCAGGCTAGCCAAATTTCCCTTGATAATTCCTTAGAAAAACACTATGTAGAGATCAACATGCCACTGACGTGGCCCGACTTCAGACCGAGGAATGAACACAGAGACATAAAGACGCAGACAC
>NW_012147897.1:3440570-3442729 GCF_000956105.1 Propithecus coquereli
CTGTAATCCTAGCACTCTGGGATGCCAAGGTGGGAGGACTGCTTGAGCTCAGGTGTTTGAGACCAGCCTGAGCAAAAGCAAGACCCTGTCTCTACTAAAAAAATAGAAAAATTAGCCAGGCATCATGGCACGTGCCTATAGTCCCAGCTACTCAGGAGGCTGAGGCAGGAGGATCGCTTGAGCCCACGAGTCTGAGGTTGCGGCGAGTTACTATGACACCACTGCACTTTAGCCAGGGCGATGGAGGGAGACATCTCAAAACAAACAAACAAAAAAACAAAGAAAAAATCCTTTGTGACTCATGAGAGGAGGTCAAAATATCCACATTAACAGGAGTTTGGAAGAAGTTGAGTCCAAACCTCATTGATGACTTTGAAGGGTTCAAGACTTCAATGGAGGAAGTAACTGCAGATGTGGTGGAGACAGCAAAAAAACTAGAAGTGGAGGGCCACGTGCAATGGCTCATGCCTGTAGTCTCAGCACTTTGGGAGGCCAAGGTGGGAGGCCTGCTTGAGGCTAAGAGTTTGAGACCAGCCTGAGTAACATAGTGAGACCCCATCTCTGTAAAAAGTTAAAAACTAGTTAGGTGAGGTGGCATACAGATGTAGTCCTAGCTACTCAGGAGGCTGAGGAAGGAGAATCACTTGAGCTCAGGAGTTCAAGGTTACAGTGAGCTATGATCATACCACTATACTCTAGCTTAGGTGACAAAGTGAGACCTTACCTCAAAAAAGAAGAAAAAAACCCCCAAAAACCAACCAAACTCAAAAAACAAAAGATAAGTGGAGCCTGAATATGTGACTAAATTGCTGCAATCTCATGATAAAACTTGAACAGGGCTGGGCATGGTGGCTCATGCCTGTAATCCCAGCACTTTGGGAGGCCCAGATGGAAAGACTGCTTGAGGCCAGGAGTTCGAGATCAGCCTGGGCAACACAGTGAGACCACGTCTCTACAAAAAACAACAACAACAACAAACCAGGCTGGTGGCCTGTAGTCCTAGCAGCTCGGGAGGCAGAGGCAGGAGGATCCCTTGAGCTCAGGAGTTCGAGGATATAGTGAGCAATGACTGCACCACTGCATTCCAGCCTGGGTGACAGAGTGAGACCCTATCTCAAAAAAACAAAACAAAAAACCCCCAAAACAAAAACAAAAAAACCTCAAAACTTGAATGGAAGCTACTCCTGGGCAAGATCTATGAACATGGTTGAAATGACAACAAAAGATGTAAGATATTATATAAACTTAGTTGAGAAAGCAGCAAAATGTAAGAGGACTGACTCCAATTTTGAAAGAAGTTCTACTGTGGGAAAATACTATCAAATAGCATCACATACTACAGAGAAATCTTTCATGAAAGGAAGAGTCAATCAATGTGCCAAATTTCACTGTTGTCTTAAGAAATTGCCACAGCCACCCCAATGTTCAGCAACCATTACCCTGATCAGTCAGCAGCCATTAGCATCAAGGCAAAACCCTTCACCAGCAAAAGAAAAATTATGATTTACTGAAGGCTCAGATGATTGTTAACATTTATTAGCAATAAAGTATTTTCTAATTAAGGTATGTACATTGTTTTAGACATAATGCTATTGTACACTTAACAAACTACGATATAGTGTAAATATAACATATGTACTGGGAAACCAAAAAATGTGTGTGATTTGCTTTACTGAGATAATCACTTTATCTCGATGATCTGGAACTGAACTTCCAATATCTCCGAGGTATGCCTGTATTCAGATTTGGCTTCAATGATTTTAACACTTAGCCATCTACATAAAATGCATATTTAGCACATTTCTGTTTCAGTAGAGATGAGGGCAAGGGAAAAGAGGTAGGAAAGATTTCAGCGGGAAGAACTAAATGTCCAGATATAGAAATGGACACAGTACATTTAAGAATGGTCAGGTAGTCCAGACTGACTGGACACAGAATATGCAAAAGGATTAGGACAAGAATGTATATATTGGAGGCTAGACTAAGAAAGACCTTCCTATGCATGCTGTGGGTGAAGGAAGCCACTAAAAATAGTAGTTTGCTCTAGGACTTCTATCCATGATTCCAGAGTCTTAGTATGGTTTCAGAGACATACAAATCACAGAGAAAGTGAAAGGTATTAGGGTGGGATGGCAAAAAGGTAAAAACTAAAAGGTGAA
>NW_012147897.1:3442779-3445223 GCF_000956105.1 Propithecus coquereli
GCCAGCAGAAGTGTTTGCCTTGTGTTTGAGGTATGATGTTGTATTGCTCCAATCTTAGGCATACACTCACCAGACATAATAACAAGTTAAACTGCCTGATTATTTGAATTATTTCTCTTTTAGTTAGGCATGAATTTACCTATAGAATTCCTATAGGTAAAATGCATGTGATGTAACTCCCTTTTATCAAGTACTTGCTTCCTTGAGGCATTGTCTCAGGCTCTTTAGGAACACAGAAATCAACAAGATATAGTTTATTAATTCAAGGAGCTCAAAATCTGGCAAAGGAGAGAGACTCGAACTATTCCTTATGTCACAATGTGATGCTACAAACCAAGGAAGTACAAAATGATATGAGAATGTAAGGAGGAGGCTGGGAAAAATCTTTAGAAGGTGACATGTGATTTGGGATTTAAAGGCAATTGTGAAATTTCACTTGGCTGAAAAACATTGTGTAAAGCACTTAGGCTTTAAGTGCTCCATAAATGTCACTGAATTAAATTGAGAAAGAACAGAATGAATGGAAGGCCAGAGATGAAAGACTGAACTATAAGTAATATATTTAAGAAAAGCAGTATACAAAAGGAGCAAACTTTAAAATTTTGATCTATTAAACAATAGCCTGATAGGGCAGGAGTAGGGAAGATTGGAGAAAACTATAATTGTCTTGGATCTATAAGGTTCAATAGTGTTTTAGAGATGTACCGAAGTTAGGCTTTAACCCCAACGTTCAACCCAAATCAGCTGTTAGACTTCAAATTGTATAATGCATACCTTAACATCATTTCTGGTACACCAGAAATTGTGCATGATCAAAGATTATATAGTTTTATCAATTACTATCATATCAAATCAATATAGCATTAATTGTATACGGTGAGTCCCTTGAATTAATATGTGAATACTCAGTTGGAAATACCAACATTCTAGATATAAGAATAAGTGTTGCAATAATTAATGACTATGAAAGCTGTTAATTTTATGAAAAAAATTAATATTTATAAAAACTAAATGAATAGAGAAATGAATTGACACAGTGTATCAGATAACTTTAGGAAGAATATTATGCCCTTTTTAAGCTAGCAAGTGTTTATAAAAATGTAATTAATACAATATTAGGCAATTCTAATCTTTCTGAAGTTCCAGTGTATTAGCATGAGACAATGAATTAAAAGCAGAATATCAATTTTGTCAGTTCAAAATTTCATGAATCAGGAAAAACTCCAATATTATAAATAAATCACCTTTAATCTGGACATAAAGAGAATATAGTGCATAAAGGAAAACACATTTTATAGAAATAAGAAAGCAAAAAAAGTGTTCCCCCACTAGCATCAGCTGAAAACAGCCATCTACTTAGTATTGCAAATAGGCAGTTAAGTATAGTGACTATGAAACAACCAACTGGCTTCCCTCATCTCTCTTCCTCTTCTTGGGTTTTCCCATTCCTTGAGATACAACAGTGAAAATAGGCCAATTAATAACCCTACAATGGCCTCTAAGTGTTCAAGTGAAAGGAAAAGTTGCAAGTATCTATCACTGTAAACCAAAAGCTAGAAATGATTAAGCATACCAAGGAAAGCATGTCAAAAGCCGAGACAGGCTGAAAGCTAGGCCTTTTGCACCAAATGGTTAGCCAAGTTGTGAATGCAAAGGAAAAATTCTTAAAGGAAATTAAATGTGTTACTCCAGTGAACACTCACATGATAAGAAAGTAAAACAGCCTTATTACTGATATGGAGAAAGTTTTAATGGTCTGGATAGAAGATCAAACCAGCCATAATATTCCCTTAAGCAAAAGGATAACACTGGAAGAAGAGACCATCTAAGACTGTCATAGCTAGAGAGAAGTTAATGCCTGGCTTCAAAGTTTCAAAGGACAGGCTGACTCTCGTTAGGGACTAATGCAGCTGCTGACTTCAAGTTGAAGCCAATGTTTACTGACCATTCTGAAAATTCAGGGCCCTTAAGAATTATGCTAAATCTACTCTGTGTTCAATAAATGAAACAATGAAGCCTCAATGACAGCATATCTGTTTATAGTATGATGTACTGAATATTTTAAGACCACTGTTGAGATCTACTGTTCAGAAAAAAAGAATTTTTTCAAAATACTACTGCTCATTGACAATGTACCCGGTCACACAAGAGCTCTGATGGAGATGTACAAGGAGATTAATGTTTTCATGCCAGCCAATGCAATGTCCATTCTATAGCCCATGGATCAAAGAGCCATTTTGACTTTCGAGTCTCATTATTTAAGAAATACATTTCATAAGGCTATAGCTGCCATAGATAGAGATTTCTCTGATGGATCTAGGCAAAGTAAATTTAAACCTTTCTGGAAAGGATTCACCATTCTAGATGCCATTAAGAACCTTTGTGGCCGGGCGCGGTGGCTCACGCCTGTAATCCTAGCTCTATGGGAGGCCGAGGCGGGTGGA
>NW_012147897.1:3447699-3455691 GCF_000956105.1 Propithecus coquereli
TTCCTTCAGGTCTCTGTTCACAGAGAAAGTGAAAGGTATTAGGGTGGGATGGCAAAAAGGTAAAAACTAAAAGGTGAAATGTGGACAAGAGTACAGGGTAGTAGTTAACCTGGGTTTGCACTCTGGGTGGGCCACTATGTGACATCTCATGTAATCTTTGTTCTTCTGTTTCTTCATCTGTAAAATGCACTTAAAATAACGGTATGCTTACCTGACTAGAATATTGTGAAAATTAAGGGAAATAATTATGCAAAGTGCTTAGGACTAACCAGTTATATAGAAAGCCTTTAATAAAAAGCAGCTCTATTTCTATCACAGAGAATAACGCTACTAGCAACAAAATAACTCATGGTCCTGTGGGCTTGGGTACAGAGAGTTTTTCCAAATGTTATGCAAGTCTGCAGTGAATTCTAGGACTACAACAAAACACCCACAGGCTCAATTCTGCTTTAAGAAGGAACTATATAAAACCGTTGGGAAAGGTGTGAGGGTTGGGAGAGACCTTCTGAAAATATTAGAGCAGAACTGAAGCGTTCTTTGGAATATCCAGAAATCCATGATCTTAGAGTCTGCTTCTGACATGAAATATTTATTAAACTGCTTACATGTTCAAGATGCATAATCTTTTTGGCTCCTAAGAATATCAGGTTTATTATTGGCTAGCTTAGAAATTGAAAACTTTTTCAAGAGGAAGGCATAGGAAAGGTCTGATTACTTTCTCAGTAGAGCTTTTGAAAATGGAACGAAATTAGGTTTACAAGTTTTGAAACTTTCTAAAAAATTAAAATAGGTTTTATTAAGTAAAAAGAACATACTAATGAGGTCTTTTGGGGTAACTATTGTTACATTGACACATATTTACCTATTTCCATAATTTAAAACAAAATATATACTGGCTGGGCATGGTGGCTCACACCTGTAATCCCAGCACTTTGGGAGGCTGAGGCAGGAAGATCACATGAGCCCAGGAGTTCAAGACCAGCCCGGGCAACATAGTGAGACTCCATCTCTACAAAAATAAAAAAAAATTAGCCAGGTGTGGTGGCACATGCCTGTAGTCTCAGCTACTCTGGAGGCTGAGGCAGGAGGATCGCTAGAGCCCAGGAGTTTGAGGTTGCTGTGAGCAAGGATGACGCCACGGCACTCTAGCCCGGGCAACACAGTGAGACTCTTTCTCAAAAAAAAAAAAAAAAAAGTATTTCAGTAAACCTTTCTTGAAAGGTTATGTGTGAAATCCTTCCCTTTAGACTAGCAGTTCTCCATACCCATAGTCCATCAGAATTACCTGGGAAGCTTAAAAACAAATTTGGGCCTTACCTCCAAAGATTCATTTAACTGGTCTGGGATGGCGCTGAGCCATTAGTGTTTTATTCAAAGATCTCTGGATGATTCAAATGGGCAACCAAGGTTAAAAACTAATGCTACAGCCAGGCGTGGTGGTGCGTGCCTGTAGCACCAGCTACTTAAGAGGCTGAGGTGGGAGTAGTGCTTGAGCTCAAGAAATCAAGACTAGCCTGGGCAACATAGCAAACACCAAACCAAAACAAAACAAACCTCCAATGCTGTAAAGATAATTTGTAAGCAATGTGAAGCAATCAAATCAAATAAGGGAAGAAAGAAACTAATACTGAATACTTCATCAGAATCTTTATATATTTTCTCCTGTTACTCAGAAGAAAATCCTGTTACTCAGAAGAAAAATATTAATAACCCATTTTATAAAAATCTGAGGCTAGAAGAGTGTATTTGCTATACACCAAATAAATGCTAGAGCTCAGATTTCAAAGTTCATATTTTTTATACTACTACCTCATGCCTGCCTAGAGCTTTCTATATGGAAAGCACTGGGGAAAGGGCTATATGAAGAAACAGCTAACAATCCTGGGTAAGAAGAACTTGCTTTGTGAAATACTACTATTGCACACAAATCACAGATTTAAAAACTTAATATATTTTTATGACTTAAAAATTTTATCTATAGTTTTAACCAATGTTTTGACAAATTTGGTGCCTCCTTCCAAATATTGCAATTATATTAAAAGAACCATAACACTAATCTATACTCAACTCAAGACATCCCAAAATGGGCCAAGAAAACTCTTTACAAAAGTCAAGCTTTCAGATTCAAGCTTACTTCTTGGTTTAAAAAAAAAAAAAAATCAAATTCTATCCTTACAGAAATATACGTAAGACAGGAAAGAAAAAAAAAATCCCAGGGGTTTAAATTGTTTTAAATAATCACTAAAGAAAAACCTATTTCTTAAATGCCAGTGATATGCTAACAGAGACTTCTGCTATATTAGGGATCATAGATGACTAAGTATGAAACAGTACAGCTGGTAATATTTTTAAAAAATCCTCACACTTATATGTGCACTGGAGAAGGAGATTTCAAAGTAAAATTAGTATTGCCACCAGTTCTTCCCTTATGAAGTTAACTAAGTATTTTACAAGAAGAAATTGCATCCTTCAAGAGCAAACTAAGTTAATCAGATCCACCAACTTACAAAAAAATTCCCATTATGAAAGTAAACTTTGTGTTTTATACACCATTATAATTCTCATATGAGTGCTCAATAAGTTATTTGTTGACTTTGATTTTTTTTTTTGCTAGCTATCCATTTTAATTTTGGTAGCCTAATATTTATTTCTTCAATGAGAAAATTATTACTTTCTCACCTGTAGTTTTTTTTTCAATTACTCTTATCAGGTCTTGCCTCCACTCTTACCGTCTAAAGTCTTTTTTTTTTTTTTTTTTTTAACAGAATAGCCAGTGATTTCTTTTAAATTGTAAGTCAGATCATGTCAAATCTCTGATAGAAACAGCCTCCTCTCTCACTGGGTGGGAATAAAAGTCCAAATCCTCACTACAGCCTACATGGTCTTAGACCTCTGTCCCCCAAAACTATCTCTGTGAGCTCATTTCCTATTACTTTTGTCCTCCTTCACTCTAATCTTACTAATCTCCTTACTGTTCCTTAAACATGCCAAATACCTCATTGAACCTGATGCTTAGAATGTTCTTCCCCAGCATATAAATGGCTCACCTCCCTCAATTCCTTCAGGTCTCTGTTCAAATATCACCTTATCAGAGAGGCTTTCCCTGACCACCCTTATAAAAGGTCAATATATCATCATCCCCTTTACCAGTACTCATTATCCCTCTTACCCTACTTTATTTTTTTCTACAGAACTTATAACCTCCTAAAGTATTTTATTTTCAATAATTGTCTAACTCTCCATACTAGAATGTAAACCCCATATGGTATGGACTTAGTTTGTTTTGCTCACTATTGTATCCCCAGTGCCTACAACGTAACAGAACCAGGTATGTAAGAGGTGATCAACAGAGTATCTGAGTGAATTAATGACTGACTAAAGCCTGGTCAATATAATAATTCCCCTTTCTACTAGTTCATATTCATCTTATATATGGATTTCTGCCCATTCAGTGAAATTAAAGTCTTATTGTGTTAGGGATGTAAAGCACAAAAGGATAAATTAGGGGTGAGGTTAAATTTGAGAAAGACAAAACAATGTAGGGGTTAAGAGCACAGATTTTGGAATTAACTAAACCTAGGCTCAAATTCTACTTCAAGCTATAATCTTAAGCAAGTTACTTGGCCTCTAAAACTTTGGTTCCCTTTGAATGAAATGAATATACCTATCTCCTTCCTAGGGATATTATGGAAATTAAGTAAGATAAACACTTGGTACATTATGTGGCTCTAGCATATAGTATTTAGCCAATTCTGGGAAGTTATATAATTTCTACACCTCAGATATTCTCTCCAAAATCAGAGCAATAACAGCAGCTAACTAACAGGACTATTCAATGGATTCATTCTTGCATTCAACAAGTATCTAAGCAGCTAGATATTGTATAATAAAGTGCTTGGGAGGACGGTAATAAAGATTTTAAAGTTAATATTTATGGCATAATATTTATTCTACATATGCTAGGTGGTCTTGTATTATATGTTAATTTCTCTTCTTCCTTGGAATATTCCCTGTTACCTATCGAAATCAAATATATTCTTCAAGAGTTCAGCTCAGACTCTACCGTTTTTAACAATTTATTTCTTGACCATCCTAAATATGATCTCATTCATTTCTTTAACAAACTCTTTGTGCCAGCACTCATTTTGCTTCTCAATAATTACTGTAGATCTTATTGTCTCTGTAGCATTTGCCAGGCATTTATTATGTATTACCGACCCTTTACTGTATAGTCTTCATGAGAATGTGACTCTTCTTCCTGACTATATCATGTTTCTTGAGGTCAAGAACCATATTTTACATACCTTTATATTTTCCTAAGTACCTATAGTGGTCTTACATACCATACTTGCTATCTGTGGATTAAAGTACATGATAGAAGATTAACACCTGCTATAAGCCAAGAACCGTGGTGGACATGGGAGATACAGTGGTATGGAAAAGATACGATCACTACCAATGCTTAAGGTACATAGGCTTTTTCAGCCAGTATAAAATAATTTCACATATATGTATAATTGCAACTCCATTGTGAATATGTTCACAAGCTTTTATTGACCTGTTAGAGCTGATGCCCACCAGTTATCACTAATTTCTTACAAAATTCTCTCCTCTCTTTCAAACGAATCTTTTTCTTTGACAAGCATTAACAATTTTAGAAGTTAAAGATCAGGAAGTTTTCTATTCTTTTTCCATTTTTCAGTACTACAAAATTAGAGAATAAGGAAAGTGACATCGTATGCTTATTACTTCACTAAAAGAATATAGTAATTACCAGATGAAAAGTCAGGTGAAGGCTAAAATAATCACCTCATCATTACTATTTCTTCAGCAATTTAAACACAATATCACTTTCACAAAGAAAGCAGCATTTAACAAAAAAATTAGAAAAATAAGGGGTAACACTATTCTTTCTTAGGCTGTCTTTTATAAAATATTGAATGGAATGAAAAACATTACTTAAAAATCCTATATAATACAGATGATCATGCTAGATTCTACTATTTAGTCTAGTTCTAGTTCTGATAGCTTTTATTTAAAGAAATAACAATAACGATATTCTGCAAGACAGAAACAGCATTTTAGGGTCAAGAGCTTAAATCAGAATAAAGAACAAAAGGGTTAAGCACAGAACACTTTCAAAAGTAGTAGTATTTAAGTTAAGGTTCTTAGATATATAATGGCCCAATTACTTGAACCATGATCAGATATTAAATGATGCATTAATGAAACCTCTTCTAAAATTATTTAAAAAGAAAACAGAGCAACAGAGAAAGCCCACTTTTAAGCTTTTATTATATCATGTGTATTATAATATAGTAAATGAAAGATAGGGAGGAGGAATCCAATTAGCAGATAAGTAGAAAGCTAGAAAACATCTCTGTACATGGAAAGTACTACTAGATGGTACCTTTAGTACTGACAAAAACATAACTTATATACAAAAAGACTTCCTGTAATTTCTGGCACGATTTTGAAAAATAAAATGAGTACGATGTAAAATCATCAAAAATAGCTCTTACAAACACACATGGCTGAACAAACACATGTAACGCTTACTTAATAGGCACATAAGACTGTGATTCCCAATGTTCTCCAAGATAGTGATTGGACTGTGAAATTTGTTAATTTCTGAATACCACCACCACTTCTGAATTATGACTGACCTACAGCAAGAACTCACAAATGGTCAGAGATTATTTCGTTATAATCGATTTTATTTCCTTTATCAGATATTTTAATTTCCACCCCTATAACTTCAGTATAGACCCCAGTTTTGGTAACAGTGGAGCAGCTTGTATAGAACTAGGTCTTACAGATAGCAATGATTAATTCTGGACAAGATATAAAAAATGATTCGAAGGTTCTCAAGAGTAGCCAAAAGCACATACAAATTAGAGGGAATTCAACTTTGGAAATAAAGAAATCCACACTCACTGGGTATAATAGTTAATTTTAGGTGTCAATGTGAGTGGATTAAGGAATACAGAGAAAGCAGGTAAAGCATCACTTTTGGGTGTGTCTGTAACGGTGCTTCCAGAGGAGACTTGAGATTATTAGAGATATAGAGGAACATTTCTTTATATAAAAAAGTCAATAATGTTAGGAAGGTATAATGGTCCTATATATGTATGCACATAATAACAGAACTTCAAGACATATGAAGTTACAGCTGACAGAACTAAATAGCAAAGCAGATAAACACATTTTTGTTGTTGTAGATTTCAATACCCCCTTCTCAGTAATTGACAGAATTGGACAAAAAATTAGTAAGGCTATGTAAGATTTGAACAATGCTATCAAGCATCTTGACCTAACTGGTATATCTGACAACTGTAGAAAAACATTCTTTTCTGGTGCACAAAGAACATTCGCCAAAATAGAGCATATGACAGGCCATAAAACAAGTCTCAATAAATTACAAATGACTGAAATATTACAGAGTATATTCTCTGACCACAACAGAATTAAATTAGAAGCCAACAGCAGTAAGATACCTAGAAATGCCCCAAAATATTTGGAAATTGAACATAATTTTATATTTTCATTTATGTGGCCATTATACCTATGAATATATTTACTAAAAGTCATCTAATTATCAAAATTAAGATGTGTGCATTTCACTGTACATAAATGTTTACCCCAATAAAAAAATCATTGGAAAAAAAGTACAGTGTAGTTTTAGCTGAATTTGAAGAAACTCAAGATGAATGAGTATGTCTAAGACACAGTCAAGACAATTTTCCAAGTAACTTGGCTTCTGTAGTGCTTGTTCAGTCTAGTTAGAAAATTCTTAAGACAGACTAAAGGACAGTAAATAAATTGAATTCCTATGGCAAAACATGGTAGCTCTAAGAATCTGCTAAAGAAAATGAAACATATTATTCATTCAATGAACATTTACTGACTTTGTAGTCTGGTGGGGATGTAGAATAAATTGATAATTTAAAAATTTCTATATTAAAAGAAGCAATAATTAGAAAAGGCACTTAATCTAAACTTGATCATGTCTGAACTGAGCTTTTTTTTTTTTTTTTGTGAGACTGGCTTTGTCTCTGTCACCCAGGCTGGAGTGCAGTGGCACAATCATAGCTCACTGTAGCCTTGAGCTCCTGGGCTCAAGCAATCCTCCTGCCTCAGCCTCCTGAGTAGCTAGGACTGCAGGGCATGAGCCACTAAGCCCAGCTAGTCTTTTTTTTTTTTTAATCTTTGGTGAGATGGGGTTTCACTATGTTGCCCAGGCTGGTCTTGAACTTGAACTGAATTTTTAATTATAAATAACAGATAAGGAAGAAACTATTTTAGGAAGAGGGACAATAAAATACAATGTAAACGTGAGAACATGGTATGTTTGGGGTTCTTCAAGCAGGTATATAGTGACCACAGATCAGCATAGTGAGATATGCAGGGGCCAGACCAAAGATTTTTAAAAAAATTCATACAAGTAACCTAACCAGATTTGCATTTTAAAATGATCACTCTGGTAGCAGGATGGAGAATAAAAGTGGACCAATTTTGGAGGAATATATTAGTTAAGAAGCTATATATTGATATAGCAGTGGGAAGAGTAGAATCAACAAGACTTGGTGTCTAAATGATTCAATACAGATGAGTCAAAACAAATTCTGGGTTTCAGTAAGTTTTATCTCCTTCATAAAGACATATTTTAGCACTTGGCTACATAATAACTATTTAATTCCTTGTGTACAAATGTGGTTCTTACAAAAGACTGAGCGGTTTGAGTACAGGAAGCCTGTCTTCTGTATCTAGCAGGGGTTAGGGAGACAATACTCATTCAAACAACAAACTGAAAAATTTGACACAACTGCTGACCCGCCTCTGTGGCTTTACACTAGTGTTTTTCTTAAAAGTACAATCTGCATGAGAAATCCCCTGGGATTTTTATTTAAAATGTAGATATATTAGAACATTATCCTAAACTTACTAAATCAATATCCAGTAGTAGTATCCCAGGAACCTGTATTTTAAATA
>NW_012147897.1:3455741-3462068 GCF_000956105.1 Propithecus coquereli
TTATTTAAAGGATGTTACTTTTACCCTGTGTTGATTACCTTGAATTAAAAAAAAATTATTAACCACCCAGTAGGGAAGGGATAGGGGAGACTAAGATTTTTATTTAAAATGTAGATATATTAGAACATTATCCTAAACTTACTAAATCAATATCCAGTAGTAGTATCCCAGGAACCTGTATTTTAAATAAATGTAACTACTACATGCATTAAAATTTAGACCCATTAAACAATTCTCCAATTGTTTGCCTAAAGACAATTTGCCATTCTAAAACTTGTGTCCTTTCTTACCTTTGTTTGGATATTAGGTATTTCTTCTGCCAAAGATAGTAAAGAAAAATTACATTCCTAGCCTCAAAGGTTAATTATATGCTTCAAAAATATGTCTTTTAGAAAACTTTTGTCACCTTTCCCCCCCATTACCCTCATTTTCAATGGCATGGTAAATATTAGACTTATAATATAAGCATTTAACTCCAACCACATGAGGGGCATTGTCCAGAATCAGGAATTAGACTATGGTTATCAACAGATTTGATTTAGATTTCACTTAGGAAAATTTGAGTCTTTCCATATAGCTTATATATCAAGTAATATCAAAGGCTATGGTTTTTTGATATTGGGATGATTTATAATGTAATTATAAGAAAAAAGGCAAACATTTCTTTGACTTGTAGTCATTTAAATAATTAAGTTTTTAAAACAATATTCTATTTGATTAGTTTGAAGCTCCTTTAAAAAAATTTTATAAAAATTCACGGAATAGATAACCCATAAAAAATAATATATTTATTAGCCGATACTTCACATCAGCAAGCCATTTTACCTTATGACAGAAATATATTCTATATGATTAATCACTGAGAGTTGAAAGGAGAAGATTAACCTATTATTTAAATGTGCTTGTTAATGTAAGATTTTAATTCTTTTTTGGTTTCGTTGTCTCATCTCGGGGTTCCTGGATTTTTTTCTTCTTGACTGAATTATATGACCTGACAAAGCATGGTCTCTAAATACTGAAATATAACCCTAACTAATATACTGTGGTACTCCCTCTAAAATGAAAAACAAGTAATAGTTTTTGTGAGTTAAGAAAGAAACTACAAAAAAATTAAAGGTCAGCTCAGTTCTAAAACTAAAAAGAAAGAAATTTTGGTTATATTTATAAGACAATAAAATCAAGTCCCAATAAGAATCAGAAACTTCAACAAAATTGGATGTTCAGATGTACCATCTAAATAAGGAGAAATAAACGAGTAGCAAATGGGTTTTGAATTCAGGACAAGATTCTTCTGTGAAAGAAATCTCTCTTCGTTATCACTAGATAGCTACATTTGTCTGTATGGGCAGGCTTTTGGAAAAAATTATGTGCCTAGCGATGAAAATGTTCTAAAATTGGATTGTAGTAATGATTACACAATGCTATAAATTTACTAAGATCACTCAATTATACACTTAAAACAAGTGAATTTTATAGCATGTAAATGATACTTCAATAAAGCTGTTAAAAATTACATGCTTATAAAATAATAAATGAATGACATACTCTGTTTTCTCAACATCTTTGGAGTTAAATAAACTTGGAAGCAATCAAACATCATCAAGGTATTAGCTATCTATCAGTAACGCTCTGATGATTCTAGAGCTTCCGAACCTATAAGACTACTTAGAGTCAGGACTAGGGGGCTACAGCAATGCTATTAACCCAGAAAAAGACAGCCGTATAAGCAATTAGCTCACACCTTTATCAAAATGTCTTTAAAAGAGAAAGCCAGATGAAGCTATCCACTGCTTTGTCCTAGAACAGTGGCATATAGTTAATACTATGGTAATTTCTATTACTCAAATTCTTTTTTTTTTTTTTTTTTGAGACAGAGTCTCACTCTTTTGCCCTAGAGTGAGTGCCGTGGCATCAGCCTAGCTCACAGCAACCTCAAACTCCTGGGCTCAAGTGATCCTTCTGCCTCAGCCTCCCGAGTAGCTGGGACTACAGGCATGCGCCACCATGCCCGGCTAATTTTTTCGATATATTTTTAGTTGGCCGATTAATTTCTTTCTAATTTTAGTAGAGGTGGGGTCTTGCTCTTGCTCAGGCTGGTCTCGAACTCCTGAGCTCAAACAATCTGCCCACCTCGGCCTCCCAGAGTGCTAGGATTACAGGCGTGAGCCACCGCGCCTGGCCCTATTACTCAAATTCTTTAACTGTCTGTGGCTCCTATGGGTTCAGTTACTTATCACTTACTATATTCATACACATTGCTAGGTTCTGGGAATATATAATTTTGATGAGAGAGAGATTTTCAATATATTGTGGTAAGCAATGACACTGGTTTCACAAGGATCAGGGGTCTGAAAACACAGAAGAGAATCATTTATCACAGCCAGGAGGTTGGAGGGAAATGTCAGAGAAAGTTGCTGAAGAGCTGACATCTAAACTGAAATTAAAAAGGAGTAGGAATTAGGAAACAAACAAAAAAAATGAGTATTCTAGGCAAAGGGAACAATAGCATAAACAAAGATATGGAACAATGAAACAATATGTTTAGAGGAAGGAATTAGTGACAATTCAGCATTACTTACATAATGGTTCTGGGCATGGAGGGATGGGAAATAAAGTTGCAAAAATGAAAACTACAAACATAGAGACTTTTTTATAAAGCTCTAATTATTTAAAGGATGTTACGTTTACCCTGTGTTGATTACCTTGAATTAAAAAAAAATTATTAACCACCCAGTAGGGAAGGGATAGGGGAGACTAAGCTCTCTTACGCACATTTAAGGCAATACCCATTGACCTATTACGGGCAGCTGTGGGACAGGAACTAGCCTGTCCAATCCACTGCAGCTACCACCATCACCAACACAGACCACTTGGATCCTGGTGAGTGGCTCCACCACTGCTACTGCTACTTTCCACATCACACCAGCAGCTCAGGGGCCTGAGAACCCGCCCACAAACCCAGCCCTCTGGTCCAACTACTAGCTTCTGTGCAAGTCCCCTGAAGGCCCAAGAATTGGCCCTCAGGACACACTAATACTGCTGCCAGCAAAAGCTGTTCCTGTGGCCTTAAATCAGGCACACTGAGCCTACTGCTGTCACTACTAGAGCCCAAAGACTGGCTGGCTCGGGTGGCATTCAAGTCCCCAGCAAAACTTCACCACAGCCTCAATCAATAACAAATTCCCTAAGCCACCACGGATATCACAGACACCACTGATCCTGGGTACGACCTAAGAAATCATACGAAGATCACACTACTGCAGGCATCCAAAATCAAAGCAAAAGTGCACTACCCAACCAATAACACAGATATATCTTCATGAAAAAATTCTTCCCTTTGAAAGCAATTTCAAAAAGTTGGAACAAGCAACTGTCACATCAGATGTGCAGAAATCAACACAAGGACACAGGAAACATGAAAAAGCAAGGAAATATGATACCACTAGAGAACCACAACAACTGTCCAGTAAAAGATCCCAATCAAAAAGAATGTCTCATAATGCCAGATAAAGAATTCCAAATATTGATTCTAAAGAAGCTCAATGAGATACAAGAGAAATCTGAACACCAATACAAAGAAAGCAGAAAATCAATTCAGAGTATGAATGAGAAACTGACCAAGGACATAGATATCTTAAGAAAAACACACACACAAAATCTGGAGCTGAAAAATTAATTGAAAGAAATACAAAGCACATTTGAAAGCATCAAAAGAAATAATCAAAAGAGTAAACAGACAACCTACAGAATGGGAAAAAATATTCACAAACATTGCATCTGATAAAGGACTAATATCTAGAATCTATAAAGAACTCAAAATTTTCAGCAAGAAAACAACAAACAATCCCAATAAAAAGTGGAGAAATGACATGAACAGGCATTTTTCAAAAGATGATATGCAAACAGCCAACAACATATGAAAAAGTGCTCAACATCACTAATCATCAGAGAAATGCAAATTAAAACAACAATGAGATGCCACTTACTCCAATTAGAACGGCCATTATTAAAAAATCAAAAAACAGGCCAGGTACAGTGGCTCATGCCTATAATCCTATCGCTTTGGGAGGCGGAGGCAGGAGGACTGCTTGAGGCCACGAGTTTGAGAACAGCCTGAACAACATAGCAAGACCTGGTCTCAACAAAAAATAGAAAAATTAGCTAGGCGGGGTGGTGTGTGGCTGTAGTCCCAGCTACTCAGGAGGCTGAGGTGGGAACACTGCTTGAGCCCAGGAGTTTGAGGCTGCAGCAAGCTATGATGATGCCACTGCACTCTAGACAGGGCAAGAGAACAAGATCCTGTCTCGAAAAATATATATATTAAAAAATAAGTAAAAATAAAATAAGCCAAAAAACAATAGATGTGGTGAAAAGGGAACACATAACATCGTTGGTGGGAATATAAACTAGTACAACCTCTATAGAGATCATTACGGGAATTTCTCAAAGAACTAAAAGAAGATCTAGCATTCAATCCTGCAATCTCACTACTAGGGATCTACTCCAAGGAAAAGAAATCATCACATCAAAAAGATACCTGCACTTGTACTTTTATCGTAGCACAATTCACAATTGCAAAGATATGGAACCAACATAGGTGTCCATCAACCAATGAGTGGATAAAGAAATGTAGTATATATATATCATGGAGTATTACTCAG
Organism: Propithecus coquereli; assembly: GCF_000956105.1. Lineage (NCBI taxonomy): Eukaryota > Metazoa > Chordata > Mammalia > Primates > Indriidae > Propithecus > Propithecus coquereli. Next base: position 3,460,403 of record NW_012147897.1, read on the forward strand.
CCATAAGAAAGAATCAAATAATGTCTTTTGCAGGAATTTGGATGGAACTCGAGACCATTATTCCAAGTAACTCAGGAACAGAAAAATAAATGCCACATGTTTTCACTTATAAGTGAAACTAAGGCTATGCAAGGACACATAGAGTGGTATAATGGACAATGGATACCCAAAAGGGCAGAAGGTGGGCAGGGGTAAGGGATAAAAATTTACCTATGGGGTACAATGTACACTACTCAGCTGATGGGTACAAGAGGCCAGCCTTCACCATTATACAATATATACACTTACTGGAATTCAACTTACACCCCCTAATTATTCTATTAAAATTAAAAAAAAATTGGCCTATAAATCTGGGATCACTACTTTATATGACACATAACCCTGAAGAATTAATCAGGTGAATTTTTGGCTGACCTATCTTGTAGAAAATAGCTTGATAATGTGAGCTCTCACTGTATTTTACTGCTCTCCTCCCCCCCAAAACACCTGTTGTAAACACTGTTGAAACACCAATTTAAGGATAAAATAACCAGAATTTACTTTCACAATACAAGCAAAACACCATTACAAACAGCAAATACTTGCTTTTATTTATCACAGTCCTGCCATCAAACTCTGAAATAAGGAAAATTTACCTTTAAAACAATGCAATAGGGATGTAGTGAGAGCATGCTAAATTTACAACTTTGCAATCATAATGAAATAGTTTTCCTGCGTACAATCTGAAAAGGTTGGCAAGTCTTTTCTCTTTTTCCAAAACCTATGCCTCCTTTATATTTTTTCACTGTTTGAAAACATGTTGCTAGTTCATGAGGTCTGCTATTGCTAACTGGAAAAAAACATACACCAGAAAATAGAAAATACTCACACAATTCTTTCATGTTTTTTCAATCTGGTAACCTCAACCCACACTCAAAGAACACTTACCTGCTTTACATTGTATCCTGCTTTTGCACTAGTTTCAATAAACATAACATTCAGCTCTTTGGCTTTCCTCTCCCCCTCCTCAATTGACACTTGCCTGCAGAAAATAAGAAACAAATTCTTATTTTTAAAAGATACAGTATTACAAAGATTATAAACAAAGTTCTGAAAAGAACTTTCCTTAAGTGCTGGTTCCACAGGTGAGATTAGTTAGAAAATTCATCAATCTGCAGCACATTAGATATTTGTGTACTTCTGTGTGTATGTTATACTTAACTTTTTATTATTTTATTTTATTCTTTTGGAGACAGGGTCTTGCTCTGTTGTCCAGAATAGAGTGCACCAGTGTCATCATAGCTCACCGCAACCTCACATTCTTCAACTCCAAGTGATCCTCCTGCCTTGTCCTCCTGAGTAGCTAGCTGGGACTACAGGTAGTTGGCACTGGGCCCAACTAATCTTTTCTATTTTTTGTAGAGACAGGGTTCTCACTCTTGCTCAGGCAGTCTTGAACTCCTGGCCCCAAGTGATCCTCCCACTGTGGCCTCCCAAAGTGCTGAGATTACAGGCCAAAGCCACCATATCCAGCCTCTAAATAATTTTTAAGAAGACATTCTTTACTGATTTGCTTTTACTTGACTGAGCTCCTCCTGTAATTTTTTTTACTTAAAAAAACTTAATAGCATGCTTCTTTCCCTTAATATTAGATTATAAGCATTTAGCCTTGTGATTTAAAACTTTG
>NW_012147897.1:3463578-3467313 GCF_000956105.1 Propithecus coquereli
TTTTTTTACGACAGGGTCTCCCACTCTGTTGCCCAGGCTACAATGCAGTGGCGTCATCATAGCTCACCACAACCTCAAACTCCAAAACTCAAGTGATCCTCCTGCCTCAGCCTCCCAAGTAGCTGGGACTACAGGTGCATGCTACCATGCCTGGCTAAGTTTTATATTTTTTGTAGAGATGAGGTCTCTTTCTTGCCCAGGCTGGTCTCAAACTCCTGGTCTCAAGCCATCTCCCACCTTGGCCTCCCAAAGTGCTAGGATTACAGATGTGAGCCACCACACGCAGTATATTTAACATTATTGATCTTATTCTCCCATGCCAAAAATCCCAATTCCCAAAGATACAATCATTAAGCAAATTATTCATTTATTTTACGCAGAATACACACCACAGTTTCAAAATAACAATACCTAACATTATCACCAATAACATGTTTACTGAAAATAGTTAAGATTGCCTGCAGTTGTTTTTATCCTTGGGTATATCTGTGTGGATATGCAGTTGGTGTATTATGTTTTTAGGTTACTTTGAATAGTTTCACTGTCATTTTTAAGAACTGCTTTGAATTTTAATTAAATTTTTGTTTATAATTATATTACACAATTTCAAAGTCAAATCTACAAAATAAGTTATTTTCAAGGATGCCTAGCTTCTGTCTGTCACTCCGCTGTAATTCCTCCTTCTCCCCACTTTCCCCATAGGTAAACGTCTTCTTTCAACCTATACTTCTTTCCTTTTTTTTTTTTGGCCATTATAATTTAATAGCTTTGCAGGTTCCAGCTTCCAGCCCCTCATTTCTGTTGCTCACAAGTTCACTACTCTGGAGGTATTCAGTGCTGGACACACAGTGGCAGTCCAGCTGGGGTGGCAGCCCAGAGGGGACCCATTTTGTTTTTGGTAGTCTGTATATACATCTGTATTTCCCTCTTTCATAAGTCAATTGTCGCATGTTACATACTACACCTTGCTTTTTTTTTTTTTTTTACTTAAGTCATATATCCTGAAGATTCACTCTACAGTAATATATATATTCCTCATTCCTTTTTTATACCCGCCTAGCACTCCTTTATGAGGATGTACATAAGCTTTTGTGGGCATTTGTGATGTTTATTTTACAGTCTTTAGATATTATAATCATTTTTGGGGAACAGAGTCTCGCTCTGTCACCTGAGCTAGAGTGCAGTGGCATCATCATAGCACACTGCAACCTCAAATTCCTGGGCTCATGTAATCCTCCTACCTCAGCCTCCCAAGTAGCTGGGACTACAGGTGAGCACCAGGATGTCCAGCTAATTTTTTTCTATTTTCAGTAGAGACAGGGTCTCACTCTTGCTCAGGCTGGTCTCAAACTCCTGAACTCAAGCAATCCCACCTTGGGCTCCCAGAGTGCTAGGATTATATAAGCACGAGCCATGGCAGCCAGCCTACAGTCTTTAGATATTATAAAAAATGCTACAGCAAAAAGTCTTACATGTCTTTTTATATTCTTACCAATTTATCTTGGAGAGATTCTTAGAAGTGGGATTTACAGGTCAAAGGCTATAGTGCCTGTTTCCCCTGAAGACTTGCTAGCAGAAGATTTTTAACTTGGAATTCTGGCAATCTGAATCTGAGGCAAAAATGTTTCTCAGTGTAGTTTTTAATTTGTATTACAGTAAGAGCAAGACTAAGCTGCTTTTCAGATAGTTAAGAGCAATATTACTTTCTCCATGAATTGTCCGTATTTCTAGTAGATTTTTCTACAGTGTATCTTTTTTCTTCTCTATTTTTAGAAGCTCTTTATATATTACAGATATTAGCCATTTCTGAAATGAAATTACAAATGCTTTTTCCTAGTTTGCCTTTTACATTGTTTATGGTATTTTATGTAATCAAATTTATTAACATTTTCCCTTATTTTATATCACAGCATTAGTATTATTAAGTATCAGTATTTATTTAGTCCTTATTTTATTTTTATAATTAAATCTCTGATCCTTTTGGAATTTGTTCTGATGGAGTGTGAGGACTTAAACCAATTTCATCTTTTTCTATAATTAATCAGTTATCCCAATCAATTTATTACATAGCTCATTTTCTCCACTGATTTGAGGTACTGCCCTTACACTTATTTTTCATGTGAAATCATGTCTGTTTTTAGATTTTATACTTTGTTCCATTTTTCTGTATACTATTCATGCCAGCATTACTATACTTCTTTTTTTTTTTTTTAAGAGACAGGGTCTCACTCTGTCACACAGGTTAGAGTGCAATGCCATGGTCACGGCTCACTGCAGCCTCAAAATACTGGGCACAAGTGACATGATCCTCCTACCTCAGTCTTCCAAGGAGCTAGGACCACACGTGTACACCACCACACCTGGCTATTTTTTTTTTTTTTAATTTTTTTAAAGATGGAGTCTTGTCACATTGCCCACGCTGGTCTGGAACTCCTGGCCTCAAGCAATCCTCCCACTTTAGCCTCCCAAAGTGTTGGGATTACAGGCATGAACCACCATGCCCAGTCCAAGACCATACAGTTTTAATTATAGAGGCTTTATAATGTTTTTTTTTTATAATATGTTTTAATATCTGAAAGGGCCAGGTACTCAACAGGGCTCTTTTTTTCAAGGTTTTAATGGCTATTCTTGATTCATATAAACATAATAATTAGTCTAGCTTCAGGAAAAAATAACAACTGATAGCATTTGGTTATTGGGATTTGTTAAATTAGAAAAATTTAGGGAAAACTAGCATCTTTATATAAAGTTTTCCTATCCAAGAACATAATATGTCTTTCTGTATGTTCAAACTACACTGAGTCTTTCCTTAGTGATTTATAATTATTTTTGTGTAAGTGTTAAATAGTACATGCTATAATTTTGCCTTGAATTTCTTTTTGCTATTACAAATAGGGTCATCTTGTTCATTTTATTTCATAACTTCAGAGGGGAGAGAGGCATTCTATCTACTACAGCCATATTTTTAATTCCACAACTCCAATGTGACTACTTGTCAACATTACTAATAACCTCCACATTTCTAAATACAATGGTTAATTCTCAGTCTTCATTTTATTTGACCTTATAGGGCATTTAACATACTTAATCACTTTCTTCTCCTTAAAACATTTATATTCATTTGGCTTCCAGAATACTGTATCTGCCTGGTTTTCCTCCTACCTTCGTGGCCAATTTCTCCTTTCTGTTTATTTTGCTGGTTCTTCCTCATTTTCTCAACTTCCAAATCAGTGGTCCTTAACTAGGGGCGATTTGGGGAGAAAGTTTGGTTGTCACAACCTGGTATGTATGTGCTACTGGTATTACTGGGTAGAAGCCAAGGATGTTGCTACAGGCAGAGGACAGTCCCCCACAAGAAAGAATTATCTGGCCCAAAATGTCAGTAGTGCTGAGGTTGAGACATCCCGTTTTAAATAATGGATGCTCTAAAATGTACTCCTTAGTCCTCCGTCTGCAAGCACTCCCCTGGTGATCCCATGCAGTTTCATGGTTTTTAATAACAGCTATATGCTGATGACTCCTAAATTTATTTATCTAGCTTGGACTGTTCTTCCGAACCCCACTCATATATCGAACTGTCCACCTGACATCTTCACTTAGATATCTAATGGCCACACTAAATTTAACATGACCAAAATTGAAGTCATGATAGTCCCTCCCAAATCAGCTCTTTATGCAGTCTCTCTCATCTCAGTTAATAATAATTACTCAGGTCAAAAATCTAGGTATCAGGCC
>NW_012147897.1:3468883-3473892 GCF_000956105.1 Propithecus coquereli
TTTTTTTTTTTTTTTTTTTTTGAGACAAGGTCTCACTCTGTTGCCCAGGCTAGAGTGCAGTGGCATCATCATAGCTCCCTGTAACCTCAAACCCCTGGGTTCAAGCGATCCTCCTGCCTCAGCCTCCCAAGTAGCTGGCACTACATGTGTGTGCCACCGTACCTGGCTTAAGTTTTGTATTTTTTGTAGAGATGGGGTCTTGTTATGTTGCTCAGGCTGGTCTCAAACTCCTGGGCTCAAGCAATCCTCCTGCCTCAGTCTCCCAAAGTGCTAGGATTACAGGCATGAGCTGCAGTGCCCAGCCTCATTCTTCTAATGGCTATAATTCACATTTAAAATACTATTCATATATCCAATCTGCTACTGATGGACATTTACATTGATTTCAATTTTTCAGTATTACAAATAATGTTGTTAGTAACATTCTTATATGGTCATCTTTTCATATTTCTGTGAGGTTATCTGTGGGATACCGGAGGTAAATTTGGGTCAACATGTATTTTAAATTCTGATTATTCTGAAATGATTTTCTCCCAAAATTGTATACTGATACATTTTCAGTGTATGAGAATTCTTGTTTATTCAAACTCTTGACAATACTGTGTATTATTAATCTTCTGAACATGATCAATGTAATAGGTGAATATGATTTTTATATTTATGTATTCAAACTTACCAATCTTTCCCTTTACGGATTCAGGAATTCATATCATGTTTATAAAAGTCTTCTCACTACCAAAATACTTTCTTTTAACGCTTTTTAAAAACAGATTTAATTCTTCTATTCATTTGAACATCATTTTAGTAAAATGAACAAGCTCTAATTCTTTTAAATGTGAACAGTTGAGAGGTTACAGTCTAGCAAAAATTACCAAGAAAGATGGTAATTCCAAAGGAACTAATATTACCATGACAAAAATTATTATAAATATAATTTAAGTAAGTTTCTAGCATCTGTGCACTCAACTGAAATATTAAGCAATAAAACAACAGATGCTCATAAGCATCTATCTCAGATGACTCTGGCTGTAAAGGGAAACAATTCGGACATTCAATTTTTCTGTTTAAAAATGAAGGTACCTATGAACTCTCTAACTGACATACCGTGGGCAGATATGGGGGCTTAACATCTCCAAAAGTCTTTGAACATTGGATTTCTTTGTAACATTTTAATTAATTATACAAGTTCATTACCTGAATTTCAATAGCCAAACTCATGAATAAACAAATAATAAACAGTAAAAGCTCCTACTATTTAGTAGTATGGTCAAGACTATTTAAAAGAATAGAATATGCAATAGATTGCTTAAGAATGCTGAAAGCAGATATTCAAGCAGTGGGTTCTACAGTGAATGTTAATACATTTTGCATCCTGTGACTTGAATATGGCTTTGCTCATTTGACTAAAGTACCACAATCAAGCTATTCAGTTCAACTACACAGTCTGGCTCAACCATACAATTAAAACAAAAAAGCTACACTACTGAATTATAATGAATGTTTATAAGACTACTAAGAGTGTGCATTTAATCATTATGAATAATTTTTAAAGATAAGATTTGTTTTCTAAAACAGTTTGCTCTAAAACACTACTAATGCTTATGGGACCTAAAAAATGTAAAATATTTACCAGCTTCATATGCAAACAATTTTGCACAAGAGTTATTTTACACATGGGTTTACAAAAAATAAAACTCATTTTCCCTAAAGGACTGGGTTTAGTGTTTACATTTGTATTTCAGGTTCCCACACTAAAGAAAAGGGGAGTATAAACTTAACAATTAAGCATGTCTCCTTTCAAAATAATTTTTCAGTGAACAAAAATAACAGGCTGCTTAACATAGAAAGCAAACACACACATGAAATCCCTCCATACCTCTTGTCAGCAAGATCTGTTTTATTTCCTACTAGCATGATGATAACATCACTTCCTCTTTCTGTTCTGACATCGTCAATCCATTTTGTAGTTTGCTGGAATGAGTTAACATCTGGTATAGGAGGGCGGACAGAGAGATTAGTGTTACTGAAAAATGCCTCCCCAGATGATGGACACCCCCCTCCAAAAAAGCCCTGGAAATTGGAAAGGTATTGGCACATTAGTACCCACTTTTAATGTGCCTGCAACATAACTCCATTTTATCTGATTACGACTGTCAGCAATCTAAACAAATCACAAGAATAAAATCTTCAAGGTTCCTTTTAGAGCAGTTTAAAAAATTTTTGGACATGACCAAATGAGTGTAATGTACTATATAATTGAAAAAAAACTTTTTGAAAGGTAAGGACAGCTATGGCAGATAATATGGTGTCACATTGCCACAATGCTTTTTTGATCACTTACACATACCAAACATGACAAAGAAAGCATTTCCAAAAGTATGTCAGCCAATAAGTCCCAACACATCCAGAAAATTGGTAAAGCCTTTCGATAGCTTTCAACACCACTCTGTTTGTACTTACTCAGTTTGTGATCACTTTAACCTAAAGTTTCTTAGTTTAATGCACCACAATCACTTCTAACAAAATTCATCTTTTCTAGTGTTGGATTCTGAGTACTTTCAACACTTTTTCAATAGCTAAAGAAGACAATGTACTAATACTGTAACCATATTTGTGGAATTTTTAAAGAAAAATACACCAAGTTTCGCTTGCTTTGGTTAAAGTAAACACAAACATTTTAAAGCTACAAAACCTGTCAACGCACAATAATGAACATACATTTTTTTAAACAAGTAGCAACCCAAAGTAAAGCTGCAAGGGAAGAAAGACTGCATATAGCACCTATCAAAAAAAAAAAGTCCCTGAGTGCAATCTTCTAATTTCTAATTTTGCCAGAGCAATTACTGTTTATAAGATATGACCTCTGATTGAGCAGATATGCAAAAATGTATAGTACAGTATTACTAACTCAAATTAAGTTTCTTCATCTATCTATATATGATTTTTTTTAAAAGTCCAAGATGCTATATAACCCTGGTTTTGCTATAAGTTATGGACCACTATATGGAATAATGTATAATATTGCCTAATATATGTCATAAACCAATTTACAAAGACAATTTCAATCAGAGAGCATTTTCCTGTCAGTCACCAATGCTCCATGGAAAATTTGCAATCACTTTAAAGGCCAAAGGCATTATTCAGTCTTTGGGGAAAGGAAAAAGATTACTACTTGTTTCCCAATTAAAATTTTTTCTTGAAGAGAAATTAAAGTGTAATATGTTAGTATCAAAGTAAATAAGTCATCACAGAATCTAGATATGATTCAAATAAAAATGATTAATAGAAAAACTACACATGGTGTTTTCTCTGTCTTCCTCTATAGAGGGAGAATGGCTGGAAGGGGAAAGCAGAGAAAAGCTGGCTAGCAGAAGCTTTTAAATAGCCTCAACAGAAGCCTTGGAGGAACTGGAAAACTTGGCAAGAGGCTTAAATGCAGATTATCTTATTTTAGAGAAATAAGAGAGCAAATTAAATGAAATGAGATATTCCTCCAACTATAATTATGGTATGGCTTAGGGATAATAGGATACTAAGAAGCCTTGAAGAGCATTCATAATTGTACCCTAAAGAAAATTTCTTTGGTGAAAACCTGGCACAGTAGAAATAAAGCATGTTGGTACTAATACCAAAGCAAATATTTCTGACCTGGCTGGTATGTGATAAGATTTGGTATGAAAAGACTTATTTTTACATGCCAATAAGGAAAACAAGCACAAGACAAGAACATGCATGCAGCTAAGCTAAAGGTTGAAAGAAGATTAGAAATGCATAATTCCCCCCACTCACTTGTGATATCATAAACAACAACTGCCACAGTGGAGTCACGAATGTAGCTAGGAATCAAGCTCCTGAACCGCTCTTGACCTGCTGTGTCCCATAATTGCAATCGTACCTAACAACAAAATCAGTCAAACAAGCAAGAAAAATAAGAAAGGTCAACCCGTTGCAATATACCTACTTGTGATATCGTAAACTACTACGGCTGCAGCAGAATCACGGATGTAACTGGGAATGAGGCTACGGAAACGTTCCTGACCCGCAGTATCCCACAGCTGCAGCCTGATCTGTGGGATGGGAAAAAATAAATAAAAAAAAAAAAAACCAAACTAATACTAAAAAGAAAAATGAAATAATGTTTTTTAAAGGGGGAAGGTGGGAAGGAAGTAGAAAGGAGACTCATGCAAGAGGTTGCAGGGAAGTGAAGAATGCAAATAACATCCCTTTTATAAAAGGAAGTAATATTAAAAATTTGCTTGCTCTGAAAGTACAACTCAAAAATACCACTGGGAAAGATTTCACAGAATCAGATATATGGCTTCCCTTTCTCCCTCCCTAAATAAAACCTCTTTAAATCCCTATGCCTTCTAGATGGCAAAAAGTAGACTGCTGATGTTCAAATATTGAGCATAAAAGATAAAAACTATGATAAATGTCAATGATTAGCCCAGGTGATCAGATTTAAGGAATTAATGCTTCTTTGAAAGCCTCTCTGAAACTAAAATGTGTCTCTTTACAACTGGGTCTAGAACACTTTGAAATTGGGACTTTAACTACTGTACTTACGTTTCTCCCATACATCTCTCCCCAGAACAATTGTCCCGCCTCGGCCTCCCAGAGTGCTAGGATTACAGGCATGAGCCACCCCACCTGGCCTGGACTTCGTTTTGAATATCTGAATGCTCCTCACTCAAAATGGTGCTTATTTGTCCCAACAGCAGTTTTATAAAATATTGCTGATGTAAACTGCTCTTCTGCCTGACTTCCTATACAGAAAGAAAAAAGGAATTTTTTTGCAACCCTACATAAAAATTTCCTCACTTACTTTCTCACATCTACATTACAGGAAGAAAAGCCTGAAAATAAACATCAAGTTCCCCTACAATTATACAGCAGTCTCCAAGCTTTCAAATCTTAAAAATGTCTATATATTAAAACTAAAGAGAACATCCAAAAGAAGAAACTTACACACTTATAAGAAATAGCATTGGAGATAAAATAAGGTTTTT
>NW_012147897.1:3475917-3477154 GCF_000956105.1 Propithecus coquereli
CAGAAGGATTGCTTGAGCCCAGGAGTTTGAGGTTGTTGTGAGCTAGGCTGATGCCACGGCACTCTAGCCCAGGCAACAGAGTAAGACTCTGTATCAAAAAAAATAAATTAAAAAAATATTATAAAACCAAAAATTAAACACTAGATCAGAAAAGTGGTCTGTCCAGTTGCAGATTTTATGTCTGTTGGTAGTAAACTAGAATTTTGTGTAAAACAATCTAGAGCTTTAACTTAAAGAGGTTAAGGGTGTACTCAATCGCCACCATCTTTTTGGACAAGTTGATTATGTGCCTAAAACTCGCAGTTTTATCTATGCCATCTTGCACTTGTGTTTATCGATTGGCAAAAATAACAAATAATAATAAGAAATCCTCCAAATTCAAAGTAATCTCAAAAGTTACTGAGTAACATCACCTTGCTCAAATAAAAGGATAAATTTACTCTAACTGTGGAAACCTTTTTTAAGCTTACTTTTATTAAGTTGAACCATATAAAATTGCCAATATTCTATAATTTTTGAATTACAAAAATGGTAACAATATAGTTCAAACTGATATTCTTGAAACTGTTAGAAAATCTGTAGGTTTATATTGGAAAAAGAAAAAGAACTGAAGAATAAGAGCAACTTAAGGGAATCATTTCCAGACTCTAGCTAAAAAGAACAGTTTCCCAGGTAACAGTTTTTTCACTTGACTTTGAAATAATGCCTAAAATTTGGCCAATTAAGGATTCTTCCAACCAGTTTCCTCTATTTCAAATGAAATTAATTCAGTGCAAATGAATTATATATAGAATATGAATTATGAATCATACAAAATTTATTTTTTGTGAAATAAAACTTAACTAAGTTTCAGATTACACACGGCTCACGTAAATTCAATAATAAATTTCTAGCAATCAGACTAGCACTCTTTATTCATTTCAGAAGTCTTTCTGTTGTGTGTGTGTGGTGTGTGGCAGTAGAGAACCTTCAAATGATTAATTAAAGAATTCCTCACCTGTCAACTAAATTGGCAGCTAACCACAAAGGGTCAATTCTTCACATTCAAAAATAATACTTGATGTTCTGTACTTTGAAATCAATCTTCTCAAGTAAGGACAAAGGATATTCTTGTACACCAGTATCTTTGGCTCTAGGACTGTACCTAATTCTTTTTTTTTTTTTTTTGAGACAGAGTCTGGCTCTGTTGCCCTGGCATCAGCCTAGCTCACAGCAACCTCAAACTCCTGGGCTCAAG
>NW_012147897.1:3477204-3478419 GCF_000956105.1 Propithecus coquereli
AGAGGGGTTCATTAAGACCCACTAGAGCTGTCTCATTCCCTGAACCACCCTGTTAAGTTTCTGGCTGCTCTGTGGCTTGCCCCATTCTTTCTATTTTTGGCAGAGACGGGGTCTCGCTCTTGCTCAGGCTGGTCTCGAACTCCTGAGCTCAAATGATCCACCAGCCTCGGCCTCCCAGAGTGCTAGGATTATAGGCGTGAGCCACCGTGCCTGGCCTGTACCTAATTCTTATAAACAGCTCTAACGCTTACTTGCATTTAAGATATTCACTGTTTAGGTGACAGGAATGTCTTCAAGGGGTGGTGGGCTAGAACATAGAATTTACATTGTATTCAAAGGAACTATTCCAAAGGATGGAAGACAAGAACCCAAAAGATAAATACACATAACTTCTGCCTCAAGAGCAGCATTCAAAAGGTCTTTAGCAGCTCTAATTTCTTCATGAAAATTCTCTTTTAATTCTCCATTAAAGTTATTTCTTCTTATTTTTCCAAATCAAGATGAGTGCTAGGTACTACTCATTCTGCAATGAATTTTTCTCAAGGTCTGTATTTGCTAAGTATTTCTAATAGTGACGATCATTGATAATAGCTTTGGTCATAGTTTTCTAACTTGTAGTGTTGCAGAAAATTGCACACTGAAAACATTACTCACTGTTCGATCCTCCAAGTACATTGTTTTTGATAAAAAGTCAATGCCAATTGTTGCCTGTGAAATAAAACAAAACCAAGTTAACAAATAATAGTAGTTTAACGTTGGCCAGAGTTCAGGATTCAAATGGGATTTATAATTCTGGAAGAAATAATAAATAAACACATCAACACAACATAGCCAAGTAAGAACAAAATTTTTAGGGAAAATAACTTCTATGTATTGAGCACCTGATTCATGTCAGAGATTGTTTTAAGCCTTTTACATTATCACCTTTATTTTTAAAATTAGCCCATGGGTGCTACTAAATACATGATCATCTTTAATCCTTATACATTCTGGCAAGTTAGCTTATTCTCATCCCTATTTTTTTTGGTTTATAGATAACAAGAAAATGGGAACTTCAGTTTGAATATTTGCAACTTGAATATGCAAAAATTTGTATTTGGACTTCATTTTTTTGTTGTTGTTGTTTTTTGAGACAGAGTGTTGCTCTGTTGCCCAGGCTAGAGTGCTGTGGCATCAGCCTAGCTCACAGCAACCTCAAACTCCTGGGCTCAAGCA
>NW_012147897.1:3480874-3489532 GCF_000956105.1 Propithecus coquereli
AATTAATTTCTTTCTATTTTTGGCAGAGACGGGGTCTCGCTCTTGCTCAGGCTGGTCTCGAACTCCTGAGCTCAAATGATCCACCCGCCTCGGCCTCCCAGAGTGCTAGGATTATAGGCGTGAGCCACCGTGCCTGGCCTGTACCTAATTCTTATAAACAGCTCTAACGCTTACTATTCCTATTAATTAGCTTCTCCTATTAGTGACAAAGTGCAATGATAATTTGACTTCATTAGCAACAACTTCCCCCCCTCCAAAGAATCAAAATCTTTCCTTCTCTATCAAATTCCATATAACTTCACACCCCATCAGCACCATCATTGCCCTAACATAGTCTGCGGAGAAGCTATAGTCTCAGTGCACAAAGAAACAGCAGTGGCACTTTCAGGTTTGCCTGAGAGGTATCCTTACTTCCACAGAGAACTTGGGTGTAACAAAGTACTTTAAAAACACGCAGAGAATTCTAAATATAGTCTCTACCTCATAATTCCATAGCCTAAGTCTCCCTAGTTCAGATTTTTTATACTATAGTCTTTGGTTCTACTCTCAAAGATAGAACCTTACACCCTTAGGAATTCTCCACATCTGGCTCCGTAACCTCAAAACCTTTTTAGTCACTGAGACTGGTATTTGTGGCTTCTCTGCTGAGGAGAAAGAGAGGCACTGCTCAGACTCAAAATACTATATGCAAAAGAAGGTCATCTGGTTGAAGCCTATAAACTGTGGAATTGCAGAGACCTAAAAATCAGAGCTACCTGATCTAAAAGGGGTCCAAAAGAAACTGAAGCATTCTTGCTGACCTAACAATTTTTCCCTTCTAAACTTGCTCTTTTTACAAAGTCTTAAGAGGTAGTTAAACCATTTCTGAAATATTCAAAAGAATAATAAAACGTATATAGTATGTATTCATTAGCTTTTTATTATGAAGTGACTTTTCTTCAATGTCAGATTTATGTTTTAGTTATCTCTGTTCAGCTATCAACTTTACAGTTCTTAAATAAACAAGGTCCACAAATTGCATTTAGCTGTTTTTCTCATAAGAATCTTTTAATTGTAAACTATATCTACTGCCTCCGTTTTTTTTTCGTGACTGACTTAAAGACATGGGTCAGTTTTCTGGTGCAATGATCTGTATTATGAAATTGCCTTCTTACTTCCCTATGATGTCTATTTGTTCTTCTATCCTCTGTATTTCTTGGAAACTAGGGATAGACCTTGTCTCTATAAAAAACAGAAAAATTAGCCAGTTGTGGTGGCGTGCCTACAGTCCCAGCTACTCAGGAAATTGAGCCAGGAGAATCGCTGGAGCCCAGCAGTTTGAGGCTGTAGTGAGCTATGATAACACCATTGCACTCTAGCCCAGGCAACAGAGACAGACCCTGAAAGGGGAGAGGAGAGGAGGGGGAGGAGGGGGGGAAGGGAGGAGAGGGGAGGGGAGAGGAGAAGAGAGGAGAGGAGAGAAAAGGAAAGCTTGGTAAGATTCAGGTTCAACATATTCTAGGTTTGTAGGTGGTGCTGGGTATTTGATATTATACCACATTAATAGGCACACAATATCCACTGTTAGTGTGGCTAACATCGATCAATGAGTTCAGCTGGTTGTAGTGGGATTTTTCCATTGTAAAGTTGTGTTTTTCACTCATGACCAACAAATAATCTATGGGATGATGGGTTGGGACCATGCAAATACCAATTTCTCTTTAACTTTTTTCACCCGTTGGGCTTAACATTCATAATAATTACCTGAATCAATTATTTCATTAGGGTGGCAAAATGGTAATTTTCTAATTCTGTCATTCCTGCTACATTTACTAGATGGAATTCTTCCATATCGAATTTACCAAGCAGAGCTATTTGGTTACCCTGAAGTACAGCTTGCATGGGAAAAGACAGGATAGATACTTCTTTCCTTTTAATTCCCAATTTCAGAGTAAAGAACTGACGCACTAGCTATCACCAATAGTGAAAATGATATTCTCCTCTGTGGCTTTCTCTTTTCAAGGATTTTTCAGAATTCATGGATTATTTTCTTAAAGGAGTCTTTTTAAGCACAAAAGTTGTTAATTTTAATAAAGTTCAATTTAACATTTTTTCTTTTATGGACCATTCTTTTGGTGTCATATGAAAGAATTTTTTTTCCTAACTCGAGATCGTGAGGATTTTTTCCTAAAAACATTTCTTCTAAAATTTCATAATTTTAGCTTTAATTGGATTATGATCCATTTTGAGGTAATTTTAATACATGGTATGAGGCAAGAGGCCTAAATTAATTTTTTCACGGTGGATATGCAATTGTTATAGCACCATTTGTGGAAAGGACTATCCTTTCCTGATTGAATTGCCTTGGTACTTTTGTCAAAATCAATTGCCCACAAATACAAGGTTTTGCTTCTTGACTCCCAATTCTGTTCCACTGATTTATGTATCTGTCCTTATATATATATATATATATATTTTAAAGACAGGGTTCCACACCGGAGTGCAGTGGCGCACTGACAGCTTACTGTAATCTCCAACTCCTGGGTTCAAGCAATCCTCCTGTCTCAGCCTCCCAAGTAGCTAGGACTACAGGCTATATTCAGGAGACGTGATCCTTGTTTGGCCTTATTACCAGAGTAATACTGGCCTCACAGAATGAGCTGGGATGTGTATCCTTCTCTCTATATTGGAAATGTTTGTGGAGAATTGGCTCTCTGGGTAAGTTGGAAAATGTATTCTAACTCTGTTCATCTTTTATTTTCTGCATTTGCAAGTTCTCACAATCAATCAGAGACAAGTACACAGCTAAGGTTTTCTCTTTAACTTGAGCAGATGCAAAGCCTTAAACATACACACAGCCTTCCAAACCATTAGGGATACAGAGGGGTTCATTAAGACCCACTAGAGCTGTCTCATTCCCTGAACCACCCTGTTAAGTTTCTGGCTGCTCTGTGGCTTGCCCCATCCAGGATCACATTCTCAGGCATCTATGATGTTAGACTTCCCTAATTCTTCACCACTGAGGTCACTATTATTCAACAATGCCTGTGGGCATGGGGCTTGTTCCCTCCAAACCAATCCAACCTTGTTCTCCCAGCCTGCCCAGCCCTGGTAGAACTACTACACCATGGAGCTGAGAAGCAGGTGAAGGAAAATAGTAGCAGTCCCAAGCCAAAGCACGACAGATACTGTTCTAACAAAGGATCAGTTATCTTTCTTGACAATCACTTTTCAACTTAATGTATACCTATTATCAATTCCAGAGTCTCAAAATGGTTGTTTTTGACAATTCTGTCCCAATTTTATCATTTCTTTTTATCATTTGCCTAGCTCCTTACTCCACCATTCAATATGCTCCACCCCTAATTACATTTACTTTTAGAATTGCTTCCATTTTTTCTTTTTTTTTAAATTTTAAAATATGAAGGGGTGGGGGGTTGTGAGGAGGGGTACTTAGTTGCCTTGTTTTTGTTGTTGTTGTTGTTGTTGAGACAGAGTCTCACTCCATTGCCCTGGGTAGAGTGCAGTGGCTTCATTGTAGCTCACTGCAACCTCCAACTGCTGGGGTTCAAGTGATCCCTCTGCCTCTGCCTCCCAGGTAGCTGGGACTACAGGCGTGCACCGCTTTCTTTTTGGTAGAGACGAGTTCTCACTCTTGCTCAGGCTAGTCTCAAACTCAAGCAATCCTACCGCCTTGGCCTCCTAGAATGTTAGGATTACAGGCGTGAGCCACGACGCCGCCTGGCCCCATTTTTCCTTGCGTTTTGATTTTCCTTACCATACTGTAAATTTGCTACTTGACCTAAAATTATAATCTAAAAATTAAAAACATGAGGGAGAAATATCAAAATCACATTTCTCAAATACAGATGGTCCCTAACTTACAATGCTTTGACTTATAATTTTTCAGCTTTACAATGGTGCGAAAGCAGTATGTATTCAGTAGAAACCATATTTGACATATCCGTACAACCACTCTTTTTCACTTTCAGCATTCAATATATTACATGAGATATTCAACACTTTGCTATAAAATAGATTTGTGTTAGATGATTTTGCCCAACTGTAGGCTAATGTAAGCATGCTGAGTACATATAACAAGGTATACTAGGCTAAGCTATGAGGTTCAGTAGCTTAGGTCTGTCAAATGGCATTTTCAATTTATATTTTCAACTGACTGATGGTTTAATGGGATGTAACGCCATTGTAAGTAGAGAAGCATCTGTATATCTTTTCTCTGCACACCATGTTCAGCCCTCCCTCATAGAGCAGTTTGATCTAAATATCGTTTGTCTGTCTATATGATCAACACATTTTTACATGTCAGTTTCAAAATACAAAGGATTAACTCAATTTTCAAAGATCTAGTATTAGTTTCAGACTACACAGAAAAAAATTATAGTATGAATGAGATGGGCTCAAAATCTTGAAGTTTTTCTTTTTTTATTTTATTTTAAAGACAGAGAGGATCTTGCTTTGTTGCCAGGGCTAGAGTGTAGTGGCCCAATCATAGCTCACTGTAACCTTAAATTCCTGGGTTCAACTGATCCTCCAACCTCAGCCTTCTGAGTAGCTAGCACTATAGGTGTGCACCACCATGCCCGGTTAATTTTTCTTATTCTTTTAGAGAAGGGATCTCATTATGTTGCCTAGGCTGGTTTCGTACATCTGGCTTCAAGTGATCCTCCCACCTCAGACTCCCAAAACGCTGGAAGTGCAGATGTGAGCCATTGCACCCAGCCTTCAGTGGCATTTATAGATGCTCTTTATTATGTTGAAGCTCTTTTCTCTTCCTAGTGTGTGTGCTGTGTGTTTTTATCATGAAAGGCTCCTGGATTTTGTCAAATGCTTTTTATGTGTCTATTGAAATGAGCATGTGATTTTGTCCTTTCTTCTATTCACACAGTGTATCATATTGATTGCTTTTTGTATGTTGAACCGACTTTGCAATCCTAAAATAAATACCATTTTGCTAAATACTATGTAATCCTTTTTTACATGGTGCTTGAGTCAGTTTGGTGGTATTTTTTTGAGGATTTGTGTCTATATAAATAAGGGATATTGGTCTGTAGTACTCTTTAATGTTGATGTTTTTGTCTAGGTTGGCTATTAGAGTAATACTAACCTCATAAAGTGAGTTATAATGTGTTCTCTTCTACTTTTTAGAAGAGTTTATAAAGCATTAGTGTTCTTTAAATGTTTCATAGAATTGACCAATGAAACAATCTGGTGCTGGGATTTTCTTTATGGGAAGTTTTTTGATTACTAATTCTATCTTTCTACTTAGTATAGGTAGATTCAGATTTTGTTCTTGAGTTAGTTTCTATAGTTTGTGTCTTTCTTGGAATTTGTTCATTTTATGTAGACCATCTGATTTATTAGCATATAATTGTTCATAATATTCCATTATAATCCTTTCTATTTGTGTATGGTTGGTAGTAATGTCACCTCTTTCACTCCTGATTTTAGTATTTGAGTCTTCCTTCTTTTTTTCTTGATTAGTCTAGCTAAGAGTTAGTAAATTCTGTTGATCTTTTTGGTTTTACTGATTTTCTCCATTGTTTTTCTGTTCTCTCTTTCATGTATTTCTGTTCTAACCTTCATTAGCTTCTGTATTAAGTATGTCTGTTTATTTCCTGTATTTTTGATGCTTTGACATCGGGGCATTGCTGACACCGGAGGGACTGCTCGTCCCTGGGCTTGTCTTTTTATTAGAGATAGTAAACTCACCTATGAGCACAACTTTCATAAGCAAACCAACCAATCCAAACCCAATACCCCAGCACCTTCTCTATCACACTGAGGGCCACTATTATACTGCCCTAATCACCTGGGCCATGTATCAGACAACTAGGAACAGCCCCTCAACTCCAGAACCACTGAAATTATTCAAACTACCTAATCCTAAACCTTTTTACCCTGTCTTGTCTGTTCCTTCCCATGGAAACCACAATAAAGGCTCTTGCCCACATTTCTCCAACCTTCTGCCTCCTGACTGACCCTGGTGCTTTCCCATGTGGCCTCCCATGGCACAGCATATACCTCCTTTTCTTGGGATCTGTGAGTTTTAACAAACTATCTTTTCAATGGCAATCATCTCCTGATCTATTGGCCTCACCATACCCAAACAATAATAAAATCTAAATTTTAAAATAGACTCTTCCTTCTGCTTGCTTTGGATTTAGTTTGCTTTTTTCTAGTTTCTTAAGATGGAAGTTTAGGTTATTAATTTAATGTCTTTCTTCTTTTCTGTATAGCACTGTTTTAGTTGTATCCCATAAGTTGTGACATGCTGTGTTCTTTTTTATTCATCTCAAAGTATTTTCTAATTTCTCTTGTGAGGTCATCTTTGATATTCATTATTAAAAAATGTATTGTTTAATTTCCACATATCTGTGAATTTCCCAAATTTCCTCCTATTAATGATTTTTAATTTCATTGCTTATTTATTCTTGACTTCAAGTGTCAATCAAAATGTCACAGGATCCAAGACATGGATAAAATCTCTATAAGAGACTATCTACCATCACTTCTAATTCCATCCCAGATAGTATCAGAGATAATATTTCAATACACTTTGGAATAGAAATCGAATGATAAACTTGAGGACTGTGGACAAATCATTTATACTTTGTATTTATATAGCATTTTATGGATTATAGAAAGTGCTTTTACATCCATAACTGCATGTAAATAAGCAAATTTTTAAAAATATGTTGAATATTACTTGTAACACAAAATAGACAACCAATAAATTGGCAAAAACAAGATACCTGGTAAGTATTGTCGAAACTGTCATACATGAATCTGGTGATCAAGGATGTCTTTCCAACTGAAATGAAAAGAAAAACAGAGATTTGCTCAGTGAACACATTATATTGGGTTCTCAGGCAATTCTACAGAGAACTACAATTATAATAAATTCTGCAATGGTTCTAACACTAATTTAAAACCATAAAGCCCCAAATTTGTCAACATGACTTTCTCTAATAACAGATAACAATCTCTCAAATTAAGAGCACAGGCAAAGAGTATTTATAATAGTTAAGAGTTGAGGAAAACGAAGATACAAGATGGAGGAAAATAATTATGTATGTTGACATTCTTAATTTACAAAAGGCCAAGCAGATTATTTACTTGAGTCCTAATAAAAAGAACTAATAGAGGTCAGGTCCACTTCATTTAGCGAATCAAAGTACAATCTATAAGAGCTGAAAGACAAAAGACAGAATCCTAGGAGAGGTATGAGGGACAGAAGAACTAGGCTGTTTAAGAGCGAGAAAGGGCCGGGAGCGGTGGCTCACGCCTGTAATCCTAGCACTCTGGGAGGCCGAGGCGGGCGGATTGTTTGAGCTCAGGAGTTCGAAACCAGCCTGAGAAAGAGTGAGACCCTGTCTCTACTAAAAAAAAAAATAGAAAGAAATTATCTGGACAACTAAAAATACATATAGAAAAAAAAAAATTAGCCGGGCATGGTGGTGCATGCCTGTAGTCCCGGCTACTCAAGAGGCTGAGGCAGGAGGATTGTTTGAGCCCAGGAGTTTGAGGTTGCTGTGAGCTAGGCTGACGCCAAGGCACTCTAGCCAGGGCAACACAGCGAAACTCTGTCTCAAAAAAAAAAAAACAAAAAGCATGTTGTAAAGTAGGTAGTACAGAAAAGATCAAGAACAATGTGAAAATTTCCTGTATCCTACCACCTATATATAATATAATCAATGTTAAAACTTTGGTATATGTTTCTCCAAAATATTTTCACATGTAAGAATATGCACTTAAAGGCAAAACTCTAGAACTATTCACAGTAAAGTCAGGAACAATATATAATACATACCAATATTATTTAACACTGATCTCAATCTGTGAAAATTAAATACAAAACTTGTTTAATTTTAAATAATTAAAAATATTAAAATTAAATGTGAAAATATGAAGAGAAAAAAAGTATGCAATTCCCAGAGAGGAAAAAGTATGCAAAAAGCAAAGGAGTATATAAAATACGTAATAAATACAAAATAGCTTGTTTGTTAAAAATAGTTTTTTTATTCAAAGGGTTAAGAATTCAGTATTAACCACTTTGAATATGATTCTTCAATATGGAGTCCTTATAAATGTATTGTTTTTGTTCATCCCAAAATCTACTGTAAAATAGTATGCAAACTAGTGATGATTTGCTTCATGTTTGTTTTTCCTGCTAAACTACAAGCTCCATATTTGTCTTGTTTACTCCATATCATCAGAGCTTAACACAATGCTTGGAACATCATACTAAGTGAAAAAACAAATGTTCACTGAATTGACACCAAACACTTTTCTAAAAGATAAACAATATATTATCTAGGGATATTCAAAGTAGATCTTATTTTTAATTAAAACAAGTGATTTCACTATAAATACTACTATTATAAAACACAATAAAGTTAACAATATACTTTTTATTTTAAAAGATGCCCAATGACAATGACCTCTGTTCAATACAAGGACTACACATTAAGTCTCTACAGATTGTAAGGTCCACGTTAGGGCCTTTGATCTCCATGCAGAATAATGCAAAAAAAGGTAAAATTTACCATGTTTTTTATAGAAGTGTATGCATCACATATACGAGGTGTTTATAACAACTCTACAAGAAGAAATTTTATTTCCATTTTTCAAGAAAAGGTAAAAAGCTCAGAGAAGTTT
>NW_012147897.1:3490144-3495688 GCF_000956105.1 Propithecus coquereli
TTTTTAAGACAGGATCTTAATCTGTCTCCCAGGCTATAGTGCAGTGGCATCATCGTAGCTCACTGCAGCTTCGAACTCCTGGGCTCGAGCGTTCCTCCTGCCTCAGCCTCCCAAATAGCTAGGACTATAGGCATGTGCCACCACACCTAGCTAATTTTTTTCTTTCTTCCTTTCTTTTTTTTTTTGGTAGAGATGGCGGTTGTCCTCATGCTCAGGCTGGTCTCAAACTCCTGGCCTCAAGCAATCCTCCTGCCTCAGCCTCCCAAAGTGCTACGATTCTAGGCATGAGCCACTGCACCCAGCATGTTGTATGTATTTCTAAAAGTAGCATGGCTACAATGGCATAAGAGCTATGTTGCACCACCCACCCAGTCTTCGGGTTTTGAAGAACCTGAACACAAACCATAAAAAAACAGAAGATGAAAGGGACTACATCCTTAAAGGAAAAATGGCAAAGGGTGAGATTTGTCAGTCTATAAAATCTACTGAAACACTATCCAATCTATGTGTTTCTGAAAGCAGAAGCCCAAAACCTAGATGGCTTGAAGAATCACAGGACAAAGTTCAGGGTTTGCAGAACAGTTAAAAAGTTTGAGGAAAGGGGAGGGAGGGAGCTACAAAGAGGGTGAACTGCAACATCTACAATTAAAACATGTCAAAATCCTTGGCTGATTTCTTAAACTACATATGAGGACATGTTAGGGAGGCTTCAGAGTTCCCACCACAAAAAAGTAGCAACTGGATTTTGAAAGAATTGAGAAGAGACTTTAGCTACTGTCCTCCACAAGGGAATTTAGAGTTTGAAACCAAATTTACTGCCTTCTAGGTGGGAAAAAAAACTCTTTAGAGGAACTACAAAATCCAGAGTCTCTGTATGTATTTTTCATAATGTCCAGTATTCAATAAAAAATTAGTAGATATGCAAAGAAACAAAAAATATAATTTATACTCAAGAACAAAAGTAAAAAACAGGCTCTGAGATTACCTAGATGTTAC
This sequence comes from Propithecus coquereli, assembly GCF_000956105.1. NCBI lineage: Eukaryota > Metazoa > Chordata > Mammalia > Primates > Indriidae > Propithecus > Propithecus coquereli. The sequence continues at coordinate 3,491,141 of NW_012147897.1, forward strand.
AGTTAGCAGGCAAGGATTTAAAGCAGCTATCACAGATAATGTTCTCTGACTTAAAGAAAGATACATACATAAGAAATATACAGAAGGAAAATCTCCATAGAAATAGAAATGAGAAAAAAGAACCAAATGTAAACTCTAGGTAATTACAGTAACTGTTAAGGAAAAGTAACTGTTTAAACTTAATACCAGACTAGAGATGGCAGAGGAAAGAATAAATGAAGCTGAATACACACCAAGTAATCTAACATATGTATAATTAAAGTTCCAGGAGGAAAAGACAGAAGAAAATGAGGAAAAAATATTTATGGAAATAATAGCCGAAAACTTCCCAATTACAGTGAAAGACAACTTACTGATCCAAGAAACACAACGAACTTCAAGCAGGATAAATATGAAGAAAATCACACCTTGACAAATAGCTAAAATCCATGCATAAAGAGAAAACCTTGAAAGCAGCCAGGGAAAAACACATTACACATGGGGATGTGGATGGGGGGATACAGGGGGAGAACAACTACAAATTTTCACTAACTTCACAGAGAAAATGAGAACAGAAGACAATGGAATGACATTTTTAAACTGCTAAAAGAAAGTTTTTCAACCTAAAAATACTTTTTTCCCATGAATTACCTTTCAAAAATGAAACTTAGGCCGGGCGCGGTGGCTCACGCCTGTAATCCTAGCTCTCTGGAAGGCCGAGGCGGGTGGACTGTTTGAGCTCAGGAGTTCGAAACCAGCCTGAGCAAAAGCGAGACCCCGTCTCTACTAAAATTAGAAAGAAATTAATTGGACAACTAAAAATATATAGAAAAAATTAGCCGGGCATGGTGGCGCATGCCTGTAGTCCCAGCTACTCGGGAGGCTGAGGCAGGAGGATTGCTTGAGCCCAGGAGTTTGAGGTTGCTGTGAGCTAGGCTGATGCCACGGCACTCTAGCCCGGGCAATAAAGTGAGACTCTGTCTCAAAAAAAAAAAAAAAGAAAAACTTAAATAAAGACTTACATATAAACGAGAGAATTCCTTGCCAGGAAATCTGTACTCAAAGAAGTTAAAACGATTTATTCAGGCACATTACACTGTACAGCAACCATAAATGATAGAGATTATATAATTCCTTTTAATTTAAGACATATAACTGTTTTAAATTAAAAATTAATGTATTATAGAGTTTGTAACATATAGATGTAACACATGACAACCATAACACAAAGGACAGGAGGAAATACATACAACTATGCTACTGCAAGCCTTCTATAGTTTATGTGAATAGTACATTACAGACTGTAAGAGGCTAATGATGCATATTGCAAGCCCTAGCACAACTACTAAAAACAAAATACAAAAGAGAGTTACTAAAAAATTAACACAGGAATTAAGATGGAAAATTAAAATAAGAACCAAAATCAAATGAGATTCCTTGAGTCCATAAATTTAAGGCTACAGTGAGCTATGATTGTGCCACTACACTCCAGCCTGGGCAACACAGATAAAACAGGCTGAGCACACTGGTTCACAGCTATATTCCTAGCACTTTGGGAGGCCAAGGCAGGAGGATCGCTCAAGATCAGCCTGAGCAACGAGGTGAGACCTTGTCTCCACAAAAAATTTAAAAAATTAGCTGGGCGTGGTGGCACATGCCTGTAGTCCCAGCTACTCGGGAGGCTGAGGCAGGAGGATCACCTGAGTGCAGCAGTTGGAGGTTGCAGTGAGCTTTGACCACGTCACTACACTCTTACCTGGGCAACACAGTGAGACTCTGTCTCAAAAAAAAAAAAAAAGCCATCTTAAATCAGACCCCAACACTCCAACACCTATAAACATCCCAACTATGCCTTCCTCCCTCTCCAAGAGGCTACCGAACTGGGTTGAATACTGTAGCATCAAAATTCATGTCAACCTGGAACCTGTGAATGTTATCTTACTTGGAAATTAGGTTTTGCTTATTTTAAACCAATATAATCAAGTTAAAATACAGTCATTTTGGATTAGGGTGGGTCCTAATCCAATGACTTGTGGCCCTATAAGAGGGAAATTTGGATACAGAAGAGACACAAAAAGAAGAGAAAGCCAAAGAGATGGAAGCAGAGATTAGCATTACCCTGCCACAATACAAGAAATTTAACAGAATGAATCAATGAATGCTGACTGTAACAGCAGCAAAGGCTACGAGTGCTAAATGGTATGTGTAGTGTTAGGTCATCTAACTACTTTTTGTTATTTAAAGTGGTAGAAACATTTGGGGCATTTTATTTCAAATTCCAATATTAGTAGCTACCAGAAAAAAAAGGTTAGAGAAAGTATTAATAATTATTGGCCCTGAAGAAAACTGAGGGATACTAACTTAGGAAATAATTTCTGTAAGTGGTAAAGTAACTCCTCCCATAATACACACTTGAAGGATACCTATGATTCAAGAAATGTAAGACTATTTGCATAAAAGGAAAAGCCTCAATTATTCTACAATCTATCTATACGAAACGTTATGGTCTGTTTCATAATTCTTAGTCAGTTACAGGGGTCAGATAGTACTAAATCAGACCACTTAGATGTTTATATTTTCTAACTTTTCCCCACAGAAATAGGCCACTATAAAAGATTAATGTGCTATGATAATAGTAGCTTAAATCATATGCTATGATTTTAATAACAAAGCTAATAAAAAAAACACTATCTGTAGTCACTATTCCATCATGGTTAACAAAGACAGATAATAAAAGTACCTAGGGATCACAGCAGAGAAGCTCAGCTGCAAGCAAATCTCACTGCAATATCATATTGCAAAGGACATCTCACCTAGATGATGCAATTCTGTAGCAAAACAGAAAATCAATTAAACCAAGCTAATGCTACTTCAATGTATCTCACCTAGGCAATAACACTAAAATTTAAAAATCTAGTAGCCTTTCTCTAAAAGATCTAAATTGAATAGATTATTTCTCCTTAAATCCCCCACAAAAAAAACAAAAAAAAAAAAAGAGAAGGTCAGCCTGACAAGGTGGTGCATGCCTGCAGTCTGAGCTAATTTGGGAGGCTGAGGTGGAAGGATCATTAAGCCCAGAAGTTCAAGGCCAGCCTGGGCAACATAGTAAGATCTCCTCTCTTTAAAAAAAAGAGAGGTCAAATTTACTCATTTACAGTAAGAAATAACTTTTGTAAGAATGAGAATATTCAAATTGATATGACTAGCAAATTTTCTCATTCAAGTTGTATACTTATAGTTTGTATGTTTTTCTATATGAATGTTGTATTTCAATAAAAAGTTTCCCTCACCAAAAAAAAAAATCTAAATTATTATCATTTGAAACAATAATGTCTGGCAGGGCATGGTGGCTAACACCTGTAATCCTAGCACTCTGGGAGGCTGACGTGGGAGGATAGCTTGAGCTCAGGAGTTCAAGATCAGCTTGGGCAAGAGGAAGACCCCATCCCTACAAAAAAAAAAAAAAAAAAAAAAAAGGCAATAACAATGTCTTGTGGGGTTTTTCACACATGCTTGTGCACATAAATACACAAAATTAAAATACATAATAGTAAGTAAAGTCAAGAGGACGAGTGATAAGTAGAGTTAAAAAGTTCTAAGGTTCTTGCATTGACCAGAAGGGTAAAATAATCAACTAACTGTAGACTTTGATAAATCAAGAATGCATGACACAACTTCTTGGGTAATCACTAAATAAAAGGAAAAAATATAACTTTCCAATTAATAAAGAATAGGGAATTATTTTTAAAAGACTATGAATTCAAATAACATTAGAAAGGAGAGAAAAAGAAACATCCAGGACAAAAAGCACGCATATTAACAAGATGAAAGATTTATTTTAAATCCAAATATATAAGTAATATATTAAAAGTAAATGTACTAATGTTCCAATTTTTAAAAATTATAAAACCGGACAAACATAAAACCTAACTAGATGTTATTTACTAAGACACATCTGAAACCTAAAAACATAAAAAGGTTGAAACTGAAACGATAGAAGAATATAAATACTGTGAAAACACTAGCCAAAAGAAAGATGGTATACCTATTATTAATATCAAAGTAAAATTAAGGGCAAAAAGTATTACTAAAAATGAAGAGGAACATCTGATGATGATGAAAGGCTCAATTCACCAAGAAGATATAACAATTTTAAACTCATATACACGATATGAAAGCACATAAAATAAAACTAGGAAGAACTACAAGGATAAACATACAGAGCCATAATCATAGTGGGAAATTTTAACATACTCTGTCAGTAATTAACAGAAGAGACAAAAATTCAGTAAGGACTCAGCAGATTTGAACCACATCATTAATAAAACTAAACTAGTTATCATATATAGAATTCTTCGCCTAACAATATGTAAAATACATTATTATTTCCAGGCAAACATGGAATATTTATAAAAACTGACATGATATATGGGCAACAAAGTCTCAGGAACATTAACACTGAAATTATATTTTCTGATCATAGTGCAATTAAGCTAAAAATCAAAAATATAAAGCAAACAGAAAACTCCCAAGTGTTTGGAAATAAAACAATATGCTTCTAAATAACCA
>NW_012147897.1:3496471-3508469 GCF_000956105.1 Propithecus coquereli
AAAAAAAAAAAAAAAAACAAGAAAACTAAACAACCCTCCCCTCCTCACAACATTCCCCCTCCCCCAGTGGAAAAAAAAAAAAAGTGGGAAAAGACCAGCAAAATAAACCCAGAGAAACAAGAGGCTGGGCACGGTGGCTCATGCCTAGAATCGTAGCACTTTGGGAGGCTGAGGCAGGAGGATTGCTTGAGGCCAGGAATTTAAAAGCAGCCTAGGGAACATAGCGAGACCCCATCTCTACAAAAAAATAAAAACCTTAGCTGGGCACGGTGGCCAGTGCCTACAGTTCTAGGTACTTGGGAGGCTGAGGTGGGAGGATCACTTGAGCCCAGGAGTTCCAGGCAGTAGTGAGCTATGATTGGGCCATTGCGCTCCAGCCTGGGTGACAGAGTGAGAACCTGTTTCTTTTAAAGAAAAAAAGAGAATGCACAAATAACCAATATTAAAAATTAATTAATGGAAGATTACAGATCCCACAGACATAATAGGAATAATTTGTGCTAATAAATTTGAAATATTAGATGAAATGTACAAAGTCCTAGGAAAATAAGGAGAGAAAGAAAATCTTAATAGTCCTATGACTACAAAAGGAATTGAAGCCCTAATTTAAAAACCTTCCCCATGACTACAAAAGACTAGGTGGGAGGATCTACCCTCTGGGTATTCAGTAATTTTTATATGAAGTTATAGTTTGGTATTGTTGCAATGGTAGACAAACTAATTATCAGAACAGAAATCCTAAAACCAGACCAATGAATTTATATATGCTTATTACAAAACTGACATGGCAGAGCAGTGGAGAAAAGGACTTTTAAATACATGATATGAGGATAATTATGTATCCACTCTGAAAAAAAAGAAACTTGACATCTATTTCATAGTATGTACACATAAAAATCAATTTCAAGTGGATTATAATCTTAAATGGGAAAGGCAGAGCAAAACAAAAAATAAAACCTCTAAAATATGTAATAGAAGATATGTAATAGAAGAGACATTACTCAGGCTATGGAAAAGCTTCTTAAAATAGGACACAAAAATCACTACCCATAAAGAAAAGATTCATATATCCATCTACATTAAATTTAATATTTTGTGACCATGCAAAAGTAAAACAGGTAAGCAAGCTTAGGTTGGTCTGTTCAGGAAAAACCATCACCACCTCTTGGACACAAGCTTTCAAGGAAAATAAAGCAAGCGTGAGACTCAATCACAAATGCCCATCTGTGTCATAGATGAAAACTTTGTTTCTCAAAACTATGACTGCGGTCTCTTTTATGTGTACCTTAAAGTTTCTCCCCATGGCATATCTTGAGCAAATAATTTTTGACTTTGGAAAAATACTTCTAGATATTACAATAATAAGTAATCAAAACTTAAAATGCAAGAAAGAAAAACAAAGCTTGAAAATATTCTCCCTCCAACTCTAGCAAAACAACAAATTTTACAGCACACCAATTTTTTTTAATTAACAAGAAATTAGTGATTAAAAGAGCCTTTGCTCTCACGGAGTTTAAAACTGGCAACATATCACTTTGGTATAGAGGATAAATTCTATATTTTAGTTCAAGGTATTTTTTATTTTGTTTTAAAGAAGGACTTTCCAAATAGTAGATTGGGATCTCAATGTAGCCGTTGCCTACTCCTTGTATTGAGGATACCACAAAATTCCAGAGAAACGATGTACAGTCCACTTAGGTGGCCCCTTTATAGTGTCAACTCAAGAAAATACTTTAGCATACCCATTTATGATCACAAAACTTGCGATAACTGAAATAACTCCTTTTTGCAGAAAGATCTGACATATCTAATTTTAAAACATAACTGGCAGCCAGGTACAGTGGCTCATGCCTGTAATCCCAGCATTTGGGAGGCTGAGGTAGAAGAATCGCTTGAGGCCAAGAGTTCAGGACCACCCTGGGCAACATAGAGACTTTGTCCCTACAAAAAATAAAAAAATTAGGTGGGCATGGTGGTGCGCCTGTAGTCCTAATGGAGGCTGAGGCAGGAGGATCGCTTAAGCCCAAGAATTAGAGACTGTAGTGAGCTATGACTGCACTACTGCATTCCAGCTTGGGTAACAGTGGGAGACCCGTTCTCTCAAAAAAAAAAAAAAAAAGGAAGGTTATATTGAGGCAACTAAGACCAACTAAAACTAGCAAACAAGAATATTTAGTCATCAAATTTGATTCTATAGAACACAAAATGGGATCTGTTAAGTATTGCATGTGTGTATTCCTGGTTCTTCTCAGGCACTTCTAGCTCTTCTAAGAAATTATTTCTTTATTTTGAAAAAAAAAAATTCTCCAGTTGATTTTATAACCCACTCTTTCTACAACCCTTTTAGTCAGGGAATTCTTCCATATATCTGACTTAAATTCACTATTTTCAGTTTAAGCCTTTCTCTTCTTGTTCACATCTCAGTAGAACTGCAAAATAATTCACTGTTATCTTCTATGTAAGACATCATTACGAATCTAAAGACTTTTTTCAGTTGTACCTTTGCCTTCTCTTTGAAACTGAACAATTCTCATTTGACTATCACATACTTTAATTCCATGATAAAATAAGCCTATGATTTTCCTTGTGTAGAAATAACATTTTGAAATGTTTCTCATAACTATCAGAGTTAATAAAAATCATTAAACAAAGCAAATTTTATTAAAGCCATTGAACTTTACTGAAAACTAATTTCTCATCTTATTCTCTTAACTGTAAATTACAAATAATTAAGAGTTTTGTCACATAAATGACAAAAATCTAGTGCTACAAAATATTTAACACCTAACCTTATCTAACAGATGTAGTTCATATAACTCTATTTTCTAGAGATGACTGGTTTTCTCACTCTTAAGGTTTGAGGAATGCCTAAGTATCCTGCACTTTCTGCATAAATTCCACCTACATGTGAATTTTTTTTATTGCTGTGTTTTTATAAGCTAAATATGCGAAGATTTTATCAACGAATTTGAACTCTAGAACCAGACTATTGGGTTGAAATCCCAGCTTGGCTATTTACTAACCATACAACCATGAGACAAGTTATTTAACCTTTCTGTGTCTCAGTTTCCCAGTGGTAAAATTCAAATAGTAGTAGTACCTATAGGACTATTTTAACATTTTATTTGGAAATAATTTTTGGCTTACAATAAAGTTATAAAAACAGTACAGAGAATTTCAGTATACCTTTCAATCAGTTTCCTCTAAGATAACATCTTACATAACCACGATTATCAAAACTAAGAAATTAACAGTGATAATGTTGTTAGCTAAACTACACAACTCATTTGGATTTCACCAGTTTTTCTACTAATGCCCTTTTTCTGTTCCAAGATCCCATCATCCAAGATCCACATTACATTTAGTTGTCATACCCCTTAGTCTCCTCTGATCTGTGACATTTCTTCCACCTTGCCTTGTTTTCATGATCTTAACACTTTTGAAGAATACTGGTCAGGTATTTGTATAATTTAGATTTATGTGATTTTTTTATGATTAGGTTGAGGTCACACATTTTTGGCAAAACTACCACAGAACTGATGTGCCTTTCTCGGTGCATTATAACAGAGGGTACACAACAGCACATTAAAGTCTTATTCCTGGTGATGTTAACCTTGATCATTGGGTTATTGGTGGCGTCTACAGGGTTACTCTGCCATAAGAATGTTTTTCCCTTTGTAAATGATAAATATCTTGTAAAAGGGCTGAATCTACCTTGTAGCTCCCAGCTAGACTATAAGCAAGAAGACGACAAGAGTCTTAGTTTTGTTAACTACTATATTCCCTAGGACATAGCGCCGTGCCTGCTACACAGTAAGTATCTGTTAAATGAATAAATAACTGCTAAGATTCTATATGATTCTTAGAATGGAAGCTTTAAAAAGCAAAGATGTGTTCTGCACAGTATATATCTCAATGATCATTTTCTTAAAAAACTATTTTTGGAAAAAAAAAAATCTGCCTTATAATGGGTAAAGATGAGTACTAGGAATAACACCAGAGATAGGAGGGTAAAAGCCAGACTATGAAGGGCTTTAACTCAGAAGAGTTTGGGACTTCATCTCAAATGAGAAGTCTATTGGGGTATTTTGGCAAGGTTTTATTCCATCTCACAATGGTAGATAACAGCGAAGTTTATTTGTTATAGTATTTATCAACTTTAAAAATCACATAGTATTTTTCCTTTTGTGACTGCCTTATTTCTCTTAACATAACGTCCTCAAGATTCATCTTTGTTGTAGCATCTGGCAGAATTTCCTGCCTTTTTAAGGCTAAATAATATTCCTTTGTATATATGTATCACATTTTGTTTATCCATTCATCTGTGGATGGACACTTGTCTCCATCTTTTCAGCTACTTTGAGTAATGCCACTATGAACATGGCTGTAAATGAGTTGGTTGTTGTTTTATAAAGTATACTTTTATTAGGTTATTAAGTATGAAATATCTGATTTAAGTACTAAGTTTGACAGTTGATATCTCTGACATTTCACTTTAACATTTCTTATTTTATTTTTATTATGAAGGTACATCATCAGTCTTTCAAATATGTTTTGGCTTGTGATTATCTTTCACTTTTTTTTTAGAGCAGTTTTTATGAAACCATGGATAAGTCGAAAATTCATGTTATTTTCAAATATGAGTTCTGTCGTGGAACCAATGCAGTGCAGACAGCTTGAAATATCAACGAAGTGTTTGGGAAGGATGTGGCTAATGAATGCACAGTAAGTACGTCAATGGTCTGAGAAGTTCCATTCTGGTGATTCTAATCTTGATAATGAGCCACATGGTTGACCTGAGACCACAGCGGGTAATGATGAACTGAAAGCTGTAGTGGAAGTGAATCCATCTCAACCTACCTATGCATGAATTAGCAATAAGGTTTGACATTACTATTCCAACAACATTGGACCATTTGAAACAAATGGGCAAAGTAAAGAAGCTGGATAGATGGGTACTACATGAATTAAACAACCATCAGAAGAGAAATTGTCTCGAAGATTGCCTTTCTTTGCTGTCATGATATAAAGGCAAACCATTTCTACACGATATTGTTACCTATGATGAAAAATGGATTCTTTTTGACGATAGCAAGCATTCCACACAACGGCTGGACAAAGAAGAAGTGCCAAAACACAGTCCAAAACCGAATATTCATAAAAAAAAAAAAGCTAATGGTGTCTGTTTGGAGGCTAAGCACTGGTATTATCCACTGCAGCTTCATGAAACCTGGTCAGTTGATTACAACAGATATCTACTGCAACCAAATTGGATGAAATGATGAAGATGCTTGCGATTAAGCAGCTGAAATTGGTCAATAGGGACAGGCCAATCCTCCTGCAAGACAACGCTCCACCACATGTCGCACAAACAATGCTGCTCACATTACAGAAGCTGGACTTGGAAACTCTCGTCATCCACCATATTCACCAGACCCTGCACCAACTGACTACCATTTCTTCCAGGCTTTGGACTACTTCTTGCAAGGAAAAATATTCAATTCTTAACGAGCTGTGGAAAATGACTTTCACAATTTCATTGTCACTTGCTCTCCAGGCTTCTTTGCTGCTGGCATAAACAAGCTACCATTAAGATGGCAAAACTGTGTCAAGAGTTTAGGCACATTCTGTGATTGTATTGCTTCTTGTTTGAGATATAATAAACTACACTTTTGATTCAAAGTCAGACATTTCATATTTAACGACCTTAAAAAAGAATAGAGAGCCAGGCATGGTAGTGTGGTGCCTGCAGTTCCAGGTACTTCGGAGGCTGAGGAAAGAGGACTCCTTGAGCCCAGGAGTTCAGGACTGTAGTATGCTATAATAATGCCTGTGAATAGCCACTGTACTCCAGTCCAGCCTGGGCAACACAGCAAGACCCTGTAAAGAAAGAAAAGAAAGAAAAGAAAAGAACAGAAAAGGAAAGAAAAGAAGAATAGAAACTCTGAAAACCCTATGCATTTCTAAATGTCTTAATGTAAGTGTTGGTTCTCAGAAAAATCTTAACCATTCAAGTTAGAAGCTAGAAAGCAAATGGAAAGGTGGTAATTGACTTAACAGACCCCATAAAGATCAATTTTAGGCTGGGCACAGTGGCTTATACCTGTAATCTCAGCACTTTGGGAAGCCAAGGTTGGAGGTTCACTTGAGTCCAGGAGCTCAAGACCAACCTGGGCAACACAGCGAGACCCTGACAATACAGAAAATTTAGAAATTAGCTGGGCATGGTGGCACACACCTGTAGTCCCAGCTATTCAGGAGGCTGAGGCAGGAGGATGGCTTGAGCACAGTAGTTCAAGGTGGTTACAGTGAGCTATGATCGGGCCACTGCATTCCAGCCTGGGTAACGGAGTGAGACTCTTGTCTCTTTAAAAAAAAAAAAATCCAATCTTAAACTGACAATAAGAAAAGCTGAGAAACATTTTGATTTGGGCCACAGAGCCCCCAAATGGCTCAGGAATTGTATGCACCAAGCACATCTAGAAATAAGGGTGAAGAGAGCTAAAAACAGAAGGAATGGACAAAAGTCTGTTTAACAGGTCCACTGACACCCTCTTACATCCCCTCCTCTACATAGCCAGGTAGGTCCCTCTTCTACCTCATCAGAAGATTAGAAGTTTATGCTGCTAGGCCAGGCGCAGTGGCTCACGCCTGTAATTCCAGCACTCTGGGAGGCTCAGGCGGGCGGATCGTTCGAGCTCAGGAGTTCAAGACCAGCCTGAGCAAGAGCGAGACCTCGTCTCTACTAAAAATAGAAAGAAATTAGCTGGACAACTAAAAATATGCAGAAAAAATCAGCTGGGCATGGTGGCACATGCCTATAGTCCCAGCTACTTAGGAGGCTGAGGCAGTAGGATTGCTTGAGCCCAGGAGTTTGAGGTTGCTGTGAGCTAGGCTGATGTCACGGCACTTTGGCCCGGGCAACAGAGTGAGACTCTGTCTCCAAAAAAAAAAAAAAAAGAAGTTTATGCTGCAGAGAAAGGAAAACAGAGGGTTTCTGGACCAGGGAATGCAAGGTACAACTGAGGGATAGAGTACAAACAGTACTAAAAACAAGGAGACTAAATCCATTTACTGTATGTTATGACTTCAAACCCTCTCTCCATTCAGTTCCAGGAATGCTAACAACCAGGGTTATGTTCTCCAGCAGTACACTGAATGATTCTTCTTTAGGAAATCTGACCAGCAATGACTTAAAGACCTAACATCAGAGACTCCCAAAAAAAGAACTCAGCCAGATTGTTCTACAGTGAAGCCCCAGAAACCCACACAAGGGCTCAAAATAAAATTTTTAGTGCTCAATTCTTTTAAAAAGAAACAGACAGCCAAGAATCATTACTTTTTGAGGACCACGTGAAACAGGAAATAGAGAAACTAAAACAAACAGAGGTGAAAATCAATTTACAAAAACTGAGTATACAGGAAGAAAAAAGCCACATAGCTCATTAACATCCTCAAAATGACAAGAGAAAATACAGGAATCAACAAGATGCTACAGAAAAGGAACATTCAGAAAACAAAGAGTTCTTTGAAATTAACACGAGCAGAAACAAAACTTAAGAATGGAAGAATGTTGAGAAAAAGCGGCAAGATAAAATCAGAAGATCAATACAGAAGTCTAATAAGAATTCCAGAGAACCGAAAATGGAGAAGAAAGTGTCACATTAGAATGTCAAGAAAATTTCCTAAAACTAAAGAACATGAATTCCCCATTTTAAAGGATTTAAACTTAGCATCCAGCACATAAAATGAAAATTGACACATCACTGTGTCAAAAGAACAAGAGTCAAAATGGCAGCACTAGAATGCATCTACAAAGCAATACATTAACGTCTTCAAACTTCTGAAAAAAGAATATATCCAACCTAGAATTCTAAACCCCACCAAACTTATCACTGTAAGGATTATATGAATACATTTTCAGACACAAAATTTCAAAAAATTTCCTCCCATGTTCCTTTTATTAGGAAGTTATCTACTGGAGGGTATATATATTCAACATATTGAGGTAATAAAACAACAAAGAAAACACATATTCTAAGATACAAGGGATCCAACTAACACAAGCAAGAAGAGAATCCTAAAAATGATGGTAAAAGAGGAGCCCAGGCTGACAGCTATACACCAGTCATGGAGGGTAACCAGTATAAATTAGAGTAAGTCAGAAGGTTCTGGAAGAAACCCAGAGATCTGAAAGATCTCCCAAGGAGATCAAACTGACCAATAATCTGATGCATTCTTACATACTAAGAGGGGATTTACACTGTTGGTAAAGAGTCTGGGGATAAATTAGTAACACATATATGAACTAAACATAGGGAAAAATCAAGTCAAATAGTGACACAAAAGAAAACAAAAAGTTTATGCAAAGAGAATACAAGTAATCACTATTTCCCTAATAACAATAATGTAAAGATTATTGATCTAACCAAAATGTATGAGATTTGTATACAAGGAATGGGGAAAACACCTCCAGATTAGCAATGTCATATCAGAAAGGAAAAGAACTAAGGCTTGGAGAGGTTAAGTAACTTGTCCAAGATCACACTAAAAACCCTGGGTCAAGATTAGAACCAAAGCCTGATTCTCTCTAGAGTTGTCATTATCATAATATATTGCCTCCTTAAAAAGAAAAGCTCATCTATATGGCATGAGAACAGATTTAAGAATTTCAGAATGATATTAAAAATTATAAAATTTGTTTTCCTGGAGATTTTTAAGAATAGGATGCAGTAATTTAAGAGTTTAACTGTCACAGCCAAGAAGACCACAGTCCTAATGACTGAATATAATATCCTGGATGGGATCCTGGAACAGAAAAAGGACATTAAATAAAAATTAAAGAAATGTGAATAAAATATGGACTTTAGTTAATAATAATGTATCAACAATGGTTCATTAACTGTGAGAAATATGCCATACATGCAAGGTGTTAATAATAAGAGGAAATTGGGCATGGGTATATGCGAACTCTCTGTATTATCTTTGCAATTTTTCTGTAAATCTAAAACTATTCTAAAATAAAGTTTATCTTTAAAAAACAGAATGGGGACAGGCAGGGTGGCTCACCTCTGTAATCCTAGCACTTTGGGAGGCCAAAGTGGGAGTATTGCTTGAGGCCAGGAGTTTGAGACCAGCCTGAGCAACAAAGCAAACCTGAAACCCTGTCTCTACAAAAAATAAGAAAAATTAGCCAGGCCTGGTAGCACATGCCTGCAGTCCCAGCTACTCGGGAGGATCACTTGAGCCCAGGAGTTTGAGGTTGCAGTGAGTTGTGACAACGCCACTGCACTCTAGCTCAAGCAATAGAGCAAGACCCTGTCTCGAAAAAATAAAACAAAACAAAAAAACAAATCCAGAATGGGAAAGCTCTACATGTACAAACACGAAAAGATGTCTAGGACATATTAAGTGAAAAAAGCAAGGTACAGAATAAAGTATGATATATTTTATGCTAAGGAAAGGGAGGATAAGAAATTTTATTAATATGTGCTTGCATCTGCCTAAAGAAATCCTGGAATACACACAAGAAACTAACATGTGTAATTACTAAAGGAGGTGGGAGTAGGGTGAGGAATGGGTGGGAATAAATTTTCTCACAGTATACTTTTTTATATAATTTTGACTTGTGAAGTATGTGGCTGTATCACCTATTAAAAATAAAGTTAGAGAAATACAGAGTGGTCCAGTTTAAAGCTCTAAGACAAATGAATTAGATGACCTCTCAAAGTCTCCTCTAACTTTAGAATGCTCCAATTTAATTCAAGAATTTTAACTAAAAGATGCTTAAACTGTTAGCAAATGTGCCTTCCGTGAGACTCAATGTGAGACTCAATGCTCCCGTCACTCCTTATGTCACTTTTAGCTCTACTTTTAAAAGCAGCTGCACTAATCACACTATATTGTATTAGAAATGATATATTTCTTCCCTGATAAAATGTAAATTCCTTAAGAGTAGACTCTACCAAACCACTTGACACTATAGTAGTTTTCAATAAACATTTGCTAAATTAAAATAATATTTACCGAGTACTTCCCACGTGCCAGGCACTCTTCTAAATGCTTTATTTTTTTAAGTAATTTAAACTTCACAATAACTCTATGATAGGTCTTATTATTATCTTTATTTTATAGATAAAGGAAATTGAAGCCTAAAGATATGTTCAGTAATTTAGCAAAGGTCAGTGACCAGTGCTACAATATGACACGTAGACCCTCAATCTCTAGCACTCTAAATTACTAGCTCTAATGTTTAGTTTTAAGGCTTCAAAACATATGAAAAACATTCCCCTTGAGTGTTCTAACTTACAACATGAAGCTGTAAGAAGGTACAAATGGCTTGATATCATCTAACCCCATGGTTCTCAAAGTGTGGTCCACTGACCCCTCAGGATCTCCCAAGACCCTTCAGGAAGTTTACAAACCTGCTCGAGGTCAAAACCATTTTCATAATATTAACATGTTATTTGACTTTTTCAGTCTCATTCTCTCATGAGTGTAGTTTCCCAGAGCTTACATATGTAATATTACAACAGACTGAATGCAGAAGCAGCTATGAGAATCTAGCTGTCTTCTATTAGGTCAGATATTAAAGAGATCCACAAACATGTAAGACGATGCCATTCTCGCTAAATTTTTGTTTGGAAAATAGTTTTTTCTTTTTTCATAAAAAAAGATTATGTTAACATGTAATGGTTTTACTACTATTATTTTAAAATGTATTAAATATTTTAAAATTTTCTCGATTTTCAATACAGTAAATATTGATATAAACTATATATAAACAGAGCTCTTTTGGGTCCTCAACAATTTGTAAGAACATAAAGGGATGTTAAGAAAAAGTTTCAGAACCACTGATCTAGCCAATATAAACTGTTCAGTACTGCGGCTCTGACAAGTAAGCCACTTTTTCCTTATCTAGCATATTGCAATTCAAAAGAGTTGATGTTAAAAAGGCAACATAAAGTAAAAGAAGAAGTAGTAGGCCAGGTATGTGCTTCTCCTTGTCATTACACTTCCTAATTTATAATCGATAACATTCAGCCGGACATGGTGGCTGACGCCTGTAATCCTAGCACTCTGGGAGGCCGAGGCGGGAGGATAGCTCGAGGTCAGGAGTTCGAAACAAGGCTGAGCAAGAGGGAGACCCCATCTCTACTAAAAATAGAAAGAAATTAGCTGGACAACTAAAAATATATAGAAAAAAATTAGCCGGGCATGGTGGCACATGCCTGTAGTCCCAGCTACTCGGGAGACTGAGGCAGAAGGATCGCTTAAGCCCAAGAGTTTGAGGTTGCTGTGAGCTAGGCTGACACCATGACACTCTAGCCCGGGCAACAGAGCGAGACTCTGTCTCCAAAAAATAAATAAATAAATAAATAAATAAATAAAATATAATCAATAACATTCATATATAACAAACTCTTCTACTTGTAAACCACTGAATGACATTCCTAAAAGTGCCTCTACATCAAGACAATAGCCAGAAGTGTAACAAAAGAGATTCCTCAAGGAAACTTCAAATTGTGTATTTCAACGTTCCTTTATTAAACCATATATACTACTGAAATATAGAGGAAACCATAAGAGTTTATCAAAAGATCATGAAGACTGATGTCATCAACTCAACCTGTTTCAAGTACCAACACAATTCATTTTCGTTATAAAGCATAGTACCTTAAATTTTTGATAAGCTAAATAAAGTCTACATAATTTCAAATCGGTTCCATGACTACATCTTTAACACAATTTGAATACTTTTATGTGTTATATTAATAGCAAATAATTAAATAACAGCTTTAAAAAAGCAAGACTGATTTTGCTCTTCTAAAAAAAAAAGTACAAAAATTAGCCAGGCGTCATGGCACGCCCCTGTAGTCCCACTACTTGGGAGGATCAGGCAAGAGGATCACTTGAGCCCAGGAGTTTGAGGTTGCAGTGAGTTGTGACAACGCCACTGCACTCTAGCTCAAGCAATAGAGCAAGACCCTGTCTCGAA
>NW_012147897.1:3509309-3523797 GCF_000956105.1 Propithecus coquereli
AGACAAAAACGAATGGAAATCTGGCCAGGCGTGGTGGCTCACGCCTGTAATCCTAGCTACTTGGGAGGCCGAGGCAGGAGGATCGCTTGAGCCCAGGAGTTTGAGGTTGCTGTGAGCTAGGATGACGCCACGACACTCTAGCCGGGGCAACACAGTGAGACTCTTGTCTCAAAAAAATAAAATAAAATAAAATAAATAAATAAACCCTGTTTTTTAAAAAACCTAACAAAGCTTCAGGAATTACAAGGAGGGGGCTAGTAAAGACTTAAAGAAAGTAAGAAATAAGAAGCCATTAAACTCTGTACTGTGAATTAGAACATGTTCAAAAAATTCAAAGGAAACTAACCAGCAGATACTTAAGAAGTCAAAACTCTCTATTCATGCTAAAATCTTCCTAGACAGAGAGATTAATGGGTTTTTTTATACAAACTAAATAGCTCTATATATCATACCATAAGGCAGGCAATAACACCCCTAGAGTGCACAATAAGCACTGTAGATGCTATTTATCAATAAAAACCAATAAGCTATATTCTATGTATGGTACTGTCCTGAAATTGTCATATAACAATTGAACCAGAATCAATTCCATAGGTTCTAACAAGTTACTCACCTAAGGAAAGAAGCTTAAATTTACTTCAGGAAAATTCGTAAGCAAGAAGGAGGGAAGATTGTATTTTTCCCCATAAGAGGAGGGGAAGATAATCTACCTATGAAAGGAGAAAAACAACTTCCCAGGTCCATCTGGAGACGATTTTGCAACTAGTATTAACCTACTGTAATGCCATACAAATTAGGATAGTTCAAGACAGTAATAAAAGCTATGAATTTATATCAGTTATATGCCTTCCAGTCAAAACAAATAACTAACTAATGTTTTCTAAAACCTCACCTAAGACACCTAGTAGGTACCCAATGTTTGATGACTTGAAACTAATCTCTCAATGTCTGAATTTTAAAGATGGTAATGAAAAGTATGAGAAAAACAAAGAAGGGTAATACTCTCTGAATTGTAGAGGGTCAAGTTTGTATACTATAGCATAAAATTAGAATTATTACAAGTAATCTTAGAGATAACCATCACAAAATTAGGATCTTGTATCTGATATAAAGCACCAAGTAAATGGCATAACAATTTCACTCATCAAATAGTATGGAATATTAAGCACAAAAGAATCCTTTAGCCCAAATGGTATTTAAATCTAATTTAGATAACAAGATTATGAATTTATTTCTACTCTATTCTATTACCCAAAGGAAATCCTACAAAACAAAGATGTTCGTAATTCTAGGCCTTCTTTCACAGGAATCCTAAATATATCACTGGAAAATACTCAGGAAATGAATAATTAACATTTCCCCAGTAATTCCTGTTTGCACCACCATGAGGAGAATCAGATGCTGCTTCATATTGAAACGAGAAAAAGGGGAGGTGAGATATGAAAAATTCCAAGTAAAATGATCATGACATAGCATCTGGCAAAGATCGAAAAACCATCAACACTGCCTAAAGAATTGTCAGTGATTAAAGTCAAGAGAAGAAAATGAGATTTTCAGACAAGCCACAGCCCAATCCAAGGGGCAAAAATCGTCACCGCCGACGCCACCCCTTTGAACCTCGACCACCCCATTGCCAAAGTCGCCTCCCATTCACATGTATTTCCTCTATAACCCAGACTAATTTCCCACCCAGGTAAAAACCACCCAGGAATTTTTTCTACAACCACCACTTCCACCTTACACGAGATTCGCACTTCTCAGGGCCCAGCCTCTGGGGAAAACAACGCCCAGATCCCACCCTCCTTGGCCAAGGTTGAAGAGGGCCCATTCCCAGGAGTGGGGCTTCCCGGAGTGGGCCTCACGGAGCTGACGAACTGGGAAAAGAGCAAGGAATAAGGGTGGGGCTCAAGAAAGAGGGCCGGGGTAGAGGATACGACGGAGACCGGAGGAAGAAAGGAATGGACAGAAGGCTGGGGCTGGGCGGGGTGAGGACTGGGAAGGGAGGGCAGATCGACGGGAGAGGGCAGGGCTGCGGGGAACGGAGACAGCAGAGTCGGGGACCGAAGGGCCCGGGGAACAGGGTAAAACCCAACCGACGGATCCAGACGAGGAGCCGGTGGCAAAGAGGGTCGGCGAGCACGGGGAAGGGCTGGGGTGGAACGGAGCGCAGACGCGGGGCCCGCAGGGAGCCTCCGCCGACCGAAGGGCCGCACTGGGGGTGGTGCGGGGAAGCCGCGGCCAGCTGCCAGGAGTAAGGAGCCGCGCACTCACCGCTCTGCTCCCCCAGAAACACCAGCTTGAATTTCCTCAGCGGATTCCCGAAGTCTCCGCCCGCGGACATGATGGAGCCGGACGAGCTACCGCCGCCTCAGCCCAGAGACCTCCCGGACCGACGCTTCTCCAACAGGCTGAAGAAAAAGGCGAGCGGAAGCGCAGGCGCCGAGCTTTCTCGGCCCCTGCAGGTCCAGGCGGAGCAGCAAGGCTGGAGGGCAGGGGGACCCTCCACAGACAGGCAGCCGTCGCCGCCGCCGCCTACCCGCAGAGTCGCCTAGCACCGAGCGAGGCCCGCGGCAGGGAAGGGAAGGAGGGCGGTGTCAGAGACAGCCAGGGGTGTGCTCTGGGTTCCCGAGGCTAGCGCCGTTCCCTTCCTCAGCACCCGGCAGGGAGACTGGGGTGAGGGAGGCGGAGGGTAGCGGAGCCGGAACCGCAGACGTGTCTGGGACCTCTCACACGCAGCGCCTCAGCTCCCACAGCTGCCGCCGCCGCAGCCCAACCTGCTGAATGCGCGAGCCTCTGGCGCGGCGCCGGGCGAGCCCGAGCGCGAGCCTGCCGCCCCGCTGGCCGCCGGCGTACGTACATGCGTGCGCGCTACCGCCAGCGCCTTCCTGGTTTAGCCGGCTCTCCCGGCTCCTCCTTCGCGGCGGCGACGAGGGCAGGTTAGGTTTCGACTCGCGTCAGAAGAAGCAAGGAGGAGGCGGGGCAGAGCCAGGGTTAAGTGAGGGAGTGGAAAAATGGAGCACTTACGTCACCTACGTGAAGAGCCAGTAAGAAGAGGCCGGGGGCGGGCAAGGACAAGAGTGAGGTGGCGGCGCGAGAGCGCGCGCGGCCCTTGAGTGTTGGAAAGCGGAGTATCCCGTCGGCCATGCGAAGTGTGGCGCGTCTCAGCTTGTGGGGAGGGGAGAGGAGGGGAGGGGGAGGAAGGTGGGGAGGAAGGTGGGGAGGAAGATGGGGCGGAGGCGGGGCCGGGACAGAGGTAGAATGACTACGCAAAGTGCAGATGGGGTTCTGTAGCCCTAAGGTGTGTAATAGGTGCCTCTTTCCTGAGCCCTGGGCCCTGCCTCACATTCCTCAGATCCGCCCTTCACCCCTGAACCCACCCCCACTTCTGCATCTTCTTTCTCATTATTATTCCGCACACGTCATCTTACTAGATACATTCTCCTCCACTGCTCCCACGAATTTTTAAATTGCCAGAAACAGGGCCTTTCCATTTTGCAGATGAGGAAACTGAAGCCCAAAGGAGAAAATGACTTGCAAAATCCATAAAGCCATAAGGTTGAACAGAGGTTTTCTCATTTTTCCCCCAATGAACCTCTACACAACCTCTATTGATAAGCCCATCCACTTCCCTGGCCTGACCTGATTGTGTCTTCTGTGACCAGCCCTTGTTCCTCAGATGTTGATACTGTCGATGACGCCCACCTTCTACCTTGCTAGAAAAGGGTTTAGACATCATGTAAACCGAACCCCTCATTTCACAGATGATGAAACTGAGGCCCACACAGGAAACAGCTTTCCCGAAGGTCACACAACAAATTAGAAGGAAAGCCTGAGCTAGAGCTAGATCTGGGGAACGATCACCCTTTCCTCCTAAAGCAGGCCCATCTGAAGAATGTGCCATTAAGCCATCTGAAGAATGTGCATTTTTCTGTTGAGCGGGTCCATAGCTTTCATCAGATTTTCAACCTGGTTCATGATCCAAGAAATGAAGGTTAATGGCCCAGCCAAGAGGAACCTAAGGAGATATGACAACTAAATGTAATATGAACAACTAACATGACATGTTAACTAACGTGATACTAACACGACAACTAAAACAACTAAATTTAAGTTTTAAGCTGAATGGGATCCTGGAACAGAAAAAGAACATCAGACAAAAACGAATGGAAATCTGGCCAGGCGTGGTGGCTCACGCCTGTAATCCTAGCTCTCTGGGAGGCCGAGGCGGGCGGATTGTTTGAGCTCAGGAGTTCGAAATCAGCCTGAGCAAGAGCGAGACCTCGTCTCTACTAAAATTAGAAAGAAATTAATTGGACAACTAAAAATATATAGAAAAAAATTAGCCGGGCATGGTGGCACATGCCTGTAGTCCCAGCTACTCGGGAGGCTGAGGCAGGAGGGTCGCTTGATCCCAGGAGTTTGAGGTTGCTGTGAGCTAGGATGACGCCAAGGCACTCACTCTAGCCGGGGCAACAGAGTGAGACTCTGTCTCAAAAAAAAAAAAAAAAAGAATGGAAATCTGAATAAAGTATGTACTTTAGTTAACAATGTATCAATATTGATTCAATAATTGTAACAAACATACTATTAATTATATAAGATGTTAATAATAGAGGAAAATGGTGTGGGGGTATATAGGGAACTTTCTGTACTAACTACAATTTTTCTGTAAATCTAGAACTGTTAAAAAATAAAAACTATTAATAAAAGATAAATAATTCGTTAAATCCAATTAGAGAATTTGGCATCCACACAACTTCAGCCACACCTCACCATACTGTGGGAAAAGATCCAAAAAAAGAAACCCTACCCTTGAAGAGGACACTTTGAAAAACCGGATTCAAAAATGCTTCCCAAGTTAATAATAAAAAATAAGTCCTTACATTTGTGTATAGTATCTTATCATTCACATAACATACTTATATACATTTTCTCATTATTTGGGGGTTATTATTTACTTAGCTATAGAAATGACAGGATGAAAGTCCAGGGATGAATTGCTGACCTAGAATAAATTAAGGATAGGAATTGAAGTTCTTAAAATATCATGTATTCCAGCCTATCAAGATAAAAACTATATCCTCAAACCTCCTTCTCTATCAAAAGTTACTCCCTTCCGGTTCCTCTCTCAGCAAAGTGCCAGAAGGATTTTAGAACATGCATCTAAAATGAAATGGTAAAAACCTGAGTTATGACATGGACATTTGATTATTTTTTTAATATGTAATTTTACAAGTAGCTTATCAGGTCTGGTAGGGTCCTCCCCACCAGTAACCCAGAACCCTGGCATGCACGAAGAGCAGGCTAAACCAAGAAACTATTTTTAAAAAGGTCTTGCAAACAAAAGTGAGTGGTTATTTTTTCTTTCTGATGGGTACCAGGTTTTCATTATGTTTCCTGAAATAGCCTTTAAAGTAAAATCTGAAGATTGGAACTATAATTACTTTGTACTTCCCCCAGAACTTTATGAATCAATTCCTCTCTGCTGCTTTGGTCTCTGTAGTCACCTAGACAGGTGGTGCTATCCTCTATCATTTTTTTTTTAAACGTCCTATGGTGTATATCCCCTATCATTTTGAAGAGAAGTGTGATATAGTCTACCTCTAACCTCAAATGTTTTCATGTTTTATGCTTTCATTTTGCATTGACACATATATAGCCTCATTCTCTTCTGAATCTGCCTTCTTATTTACCAAATATTCTGTGTAAGTCATATGTTTTATCTTCAGAGATCTTATAGTCTAAAAGTATATCAAGTGTTACAGGGTTCAGTAAATGGAAAAATTACTTGAGAAGGAGGAATTAGAGAAGCCCTTTTGAAGGGCACTTTCAGCACCATTTTCACCTCCATGATTTCCTACACATTTCTCTTTACCTTGAAAACTTTTCTCCTCCCTTTCCCACTCTTCCCCAATTCCTATTCATCCTTCAGTTATCACTTAAAGAAGTTGTGTTCGTCCATTCAGGCTGCTAGAACAGAATAACATAGACTGGGTAGCTTAAACAACAAAGATTTATTTCACACAGTTCTAGAGAGAAACTGGAAAGTCCAAGATCAAGGTGCTAGAAGATTCAGATGTCTGGTGAAGGCTTGCTTCCATCCTCTCACTGTGTCTTCACATGGCAGAAAGAGGGCAAGAGAGCTCTCTGGGGTCCCTTTTACTTTTTTAAAAATTTTTTTTATTTTTTCAGTCTCTGTAGAGACTGTCAAAAATTGCCAGTGCCAACTATATTTCAAGTCGTCATGATGGGGTATCAGGAAAAGTTTTCAATTAGAAATAATCACACCTTGGATAAACCTCATTGGCTACAATACTGCCACTGCGCAAAGCTCTGAGGTCCCTTTTATAAGGGCACTAATCCCAGTCATGAAGGCTGTCCCCTCATGACCTAATCACCTCCCTAAGGCCCCACCTACTAATACCATCACATTGGGAATTAGGATTTCAACACACGAGTTTGGGAGGACACAAACATTGAATCCACTGCAGAAGTCTTAAAGAAGGTTTCCTTGTTCGTTACCATCCTCCCCACAGTGTAAATACCCTTGCCTCCCCTCCCATTGTACCCTACTTTTCCCCATCACTTACCTGTTGTTAATTGTCATTCTTCCCTACCTGACTGTAAGCTCAGTGAGGCCAGTTTTCATGTCTTG
The DNA here is from genome assembly GCF_000956105.1 of Propithecus coquereli. NCBI lineage: Eukaryota > Metazoa > Chordata > Mammalia > Primates > Indriidae > Propithecus > Propithecus coquereli. The sequence continues at coordinate 3,515,965 of NW_012147897.1, forward strand.
TCTCCCCAACTCTTGAAGAGCACTTGCTACATAGTAAGCATGCAACAGATATTTGCTGACAAAATGATATAAATGAGAGGGATTATTTTTTGCTGTCTTCAGCATGCAGAGAAGGAATGAATGGTAAGAGCATTTTTGGAGAATAAGAACAACACCGAAAAATATATTATATAAATTGATACTTCATTCTTAAAAATTACTTATGAAAAAGATGTATAACTAAAAATTAGGAACAATGGGAAAGGATAGGCTTGGCAGCTCCAAATTCAAAGAACCTAGAGCAGTTTTCATTGATCAATTTAAAGGGGACTTCTAATTTGAAGCCCATGAGTGCATCAGGAATCTATCACATGGAACTTGTAATAAAATTATAGCTTGTCTTCTGCCCTGATAGACATGAAGCTTCTTGAAGGAGAACTGGGATTTCACCTTATTCTTAGTGGCAGAGACTATTGGTTGCCTATCCAACAATACACGTACAACATACACACATACTCCCACGATCTATACTGGAGATGACATTTTTTCCAGCTTCCCTTTAGCTAAGGTATGGGCGCATGACTCAATCTGAGCCTATAGAAAATGGAGGAAATGTGCTAGAGGGTTCTGAGATAAATTTTCTTCCTTACTAAAAAGAGACAGATGAGGAAAAACTGCCATTTTTCTGCCATTAGATGTGATTGCATAAGAACATGATACCTAGAATTAAGACAGCTCTTCTGAACATTAATATAGAACTCTGAAGAAAAAAGCCAATCCATTGATGATGGCTAAGTAGAAAGCTAAAAGACATCATTGAGCCACTGTACCAACCCCGGAACTGGCCTTTCTCTGGATTTCTTTTTAGTAAAATAATTAATGTTTTTATATTTAACAATGTCTCTATAATATAAATGTCTTTGTATCTCTTTGTTATTGTTAATTGCAGCTGAAAACAACTGACATTCTTATCTTTAGATCCCTTAAAACACCTTGCACAGTTCCTTGAACATTAGGCACTCAATACTGTGTGTGTATGTAAAGTAGTAGTTATCAAACTAGAACTGCCTTTTTCTCTTTACTACTCCTTAAAAAAGGATTTATTACTCTTGGAGAGGCAGGAAATCAACAAAAGCAGAAAAACTGTCCAGGTAAAAGGACTGAAATCATATTGCTCATATTTGAAACAAATAATAGCTCTGGCAGGAATTCAAATCCCATCCAATGCAAAGATCTTCTAACCCACAGTACAGGTTATTATAATCATTGCTACTAAAAATAATCAAGGGGCAATATACAAAGCATAAAAATGACAAATGCTCAATAATTCAAGGTGACCAATTAAACAAGCACAATTAGCACAAAGGTGTGTTTAAGTAAGCCTTGTTTTAAAAGGACCATTAAAAAAAGGGGGGGGAGGCCCCATGTTAAAACCTGTTTCCCAAATACTTTGACCTATAAGGATGTGCCATGGGAGAGGAATGAAAGTTACTCAAAGTGGAGGAGAAGGTGGTAGAACTTAAATGGAATGATCCTTCCTGTGATTATAGCCAATTAATGGCTAAGTCAGAAGATATTTTTGCTACAGATTGATCTACAGAATCTATTTTTGATAATTCCATTTTGTTCTGTTCATGTGAATCATGGTCCCTGTTATGAATAATGTGATTTCTCAGAGCCTTATAAGTGGGGTGTTACTTTTAGGCTTTGAAATTGCAGTGGGAGAAGAATTTGCTTCTTTTTATGCTAGTCCAGAATGTGTAATACCTGACATATTGCTGGAGCTTTCCTCTCCCCACACTCTATCTTCCACAAATAATAAAGTCTCCTCTAAGATGTACAGGAGAATGAATCACTCACTCCACCTGCTACTAAGAGATAATCACTTTCAGAGCAGAAGAGAACAATTGCTTCTACTGCTGTTTATATAAAGAACAGAGCATCTTAGGACAGAAAAGTGAGACCAACACTGTGTGCACTGAAATACCAACAAACTATACAGTCAAATTTCAACTTGCCTAAGAAGCCAAGAGATATTATCTTTCTGTGAACATTTCTTCAGATTTTTTTAAAGTGACTAGGACTTTGTTTTATATAAAAATCAAAAGATATCAAAATAATTATACGAGTTGTAGCTCAAACTGTCCAGTGAGATAATAAGCCACAACATCATGGGGAAAACTTGAACAAACTTTCAATTTAGGAAGATAAAGATGTTTCTGTTTCCTTCCTTTTCTGAAACAGTCCAAAATAATAATAAATAAAATGGAAACTCTGGCATTGACATCTCTAACCCAGAGCCATATTTTTGTTGTTGTTGCTCTATCTAGTGTTGGAGAACTAGAGCTATATTTTAAGTCTGGAGACAAAGATAGAACAGTGGTAACTGACTAAATAGAGCATAGAAAATGCTTACTGAAGGAGAAAGTAACAAGAAGCAAGCTAATCAACCAAGCAGAATGCAGAAAGGCTCAGGAATGTGAAACACCATATACCATATAAGATAGAGTAAGGTAAGGAACCAAAATCAAGGGAACTGTATCAAAGATTGTATAAACAGAAGTTATAAACCCAACTCTCCCTATGGAAGAACTTAACATAAGAGGCTCTAGGCTTAGTTAACCAGGCATAGTAGAGTACCAGAGTGAGGTGCTACCAGAAAACAGGGATTGATAGTCAATTATCTCTCCCCAAGCACCTTCCATAACACAATCTCATATGCCCAAAAAAGAGACTAAAATATCCTTCTGTAGATAAATAAGTATCCCACAGAAAGGACCTATAAATTCTGGATATAAAGGTCCTCCAATACGAAAGCCAGTTCACCAAAAAATCATCCTCTAATGAACCCCTCTAATCAATAAATGCCACCCACTCACAATGAGCTTTGAATTCATTTGTTAAATATTTTTAAATGTGAATAAACAGTAAAGGCTCACCATATATTTAAGAAAAGTGTCTCATATGAAATTAAAAAAAAAAAAAAGCAGGAAAAAAACCCAGGAAGGTCTGTAAGAGAAAAGCTACAGCATTTATGAAAGAAAAGCAAGATCCTATTTCTAAAAAAAAAAAAACACACTGAAACAAAAATAGGCTTTCTTTGAAATTAAAAATATGATAGCCAAAGTTTAAAAAGAAAAGAGTTAAAGGATAACGTTAAGGAAATGTTCCAAAAGTATAGCAAAAAGCTGAGATGGACTCTAGATAATTTGAGGATTATCTAGGATTAATCCAAGAGATCCAGCATACAAATAATAGGAATTATATAGAAAGAGAAAAAAGAAAACTTTAGTGCAAAGAAAACTATTAAAAAAGTAAATTCCTCACACCTGAGGGACGTGAGTGTCCAGACTGAAAAGGTATACTAGATGCCCAACCAAAGTAAAAGAAGATCTGCATCAAGTTTTATCATCATGAAATTCTACAACATCAGAGACAAAAGATTTTTGAAGTTCCCAGAAATTAAAAACAGGACATATTGAAAGGATTGAAAACCAGAATGGCATCAACCTTCTCAAGAATAACATTGGAAACTTGGAAACCATGAGGCAACACCTAAGTGAAAAGGATTTTCAACCTAGAATACTATTCCCAGGCAAACTATTATTTAAATGTGTAGGTTGAGCAAAAATATTTTCAGATATGCAAGGTCTTAAAAATTTACCTGCCATGTTATCTTTTTCAAAAAGCTATCTGAGTAGCCAAACAAGGAGCTAAAGTAAAAATAAGGAAGATATAGATCCAGAAATAGTAAATTCTATACAAGAAAGGAGAAAAAGGAATTCCCAGGAAAGACAAAAAAAAAAAGTCACAAGGCAAGAATTTTACAGCAGGCCTAAACAGTAATCAGTCCAGATAGAGCAGAAGGATGAAGGTTAAATTTGACCATATAGAAAATTTACTTGAGAGACAACTGGAGGGTGAAGGAAAACTTACCAACAAGTACAATAAAAACTAGGCAAATTAAAATAGCATTATAGCACTACTATACCTTTAAAATCTATTAATATATACAGGTATAACTTTAAGCATAATTAAATTTTTTAAAGTACTGAGATGCTGCATGCCAGGCCACATGATTTTTCCCTTAGCAAATCTCTTCTTCTACTTCTTACAGTTTGTACCAGTCCCTCACTGAGCTCTAATTACGTGCTACCTTCTATCATTACTAAACACTTTTTTGAAAAAATTGACCCAACAATTCCACTCTTAGCTAGACAGAGAATTGGAAAACACATGTCCACACAAAAATTTCTACATGAATGTTCACAACAGCATTATTCCTAATTGCCAAAAACTGGGGGCCACCCAAATGTCCCTCAACTGATGGATGGGTAAACAAATCTAGTATATCCATATAATGGGCTATTATTAGGCCATAAAAAGGAATGAAGTGCTGATACATACTACAGCATAGATGAACATTGAAAACATTATGTAAATTGAAAGAAGTCCAACACAAAAGGCCACATATTAGCCTTTTCTTTTTAGACTGCTGTAATGTTGTGGAATTAGAAAGTGGTAATGGCTGCACAATACTGTAACTATGCTAAAAACTACTGAATTATATACTTTAAAGGGGTAACTTTTATGGTATGTGAATCATATTTCTATAAAAAATAAAAATAAGCTGGGCGCAGTGCCTCACACAGGTAATCTCCACACTTTGGAAGGCCAAGGTAGGAGGATTGCTTGAGATCAGGAGTTCAAGACCAGTCTGGGCAACATAGCAAGAAAACTCATGATAGTAGAAAGAAACTTTGGCAGTTATTTGAAGGGCAGCTTAGGCACAGAATCCAACAGTAATAAAAGATCAGAGGTGAACAAGACTAATAATATGAATAAAAGAACAGGATAAGAAGTACAATCTAATCCTATAGAATAAACAGATGCCAAATAAATTAGTGAGTAGTTATGAACAGATCATTAAAACAAAACAAAAACAAAAAACCTTATAGGGCAATTTCAGAATGCATAGTATTATTGTAAACTCTCTTTTTACATTAATAAATAGTAAGTAAGGCAGAGGCAAGAGGATTGCTTGAGCCCAGGAGTTCAAGGCTGCAATGAGCTATGATCACACCCCTGCACTCCAACCTGGGCAACAGAGCAAGACCCCCATCTCAAAACAAATAAATAAATAAATAAATACAAAATAGAGACAAAGAATATAAATTATTCATAAGAAATAAATTGTGGCAATACAACAAACACTCATGAACTTATCCTCAAGTATCTATACATTTTTTAATGTGTTTCAACACTTTTTATGGACAAACGATACATAAGGCAATGTGCTTTGCACTGAGAAGAGGGGAAAGAAAAGTAAAGCATAGAAGTCAACATCATACAAACACTTAAACAAATCCTGTCTTCTTTGTTTCCCCATACTTATTATCACTGAATTACTATATACTTCAGGAGGTAAAATAAGGATATTTTTGTAATCCTGAAAATCTGTTTAGCTTTCAGCAACAATATACATAGAAAATTTCTGATAAGATTTCTTACTCCTTTGCTAAGTCTGTTTCCTCTATACAGTATTAGCATTTATATTAAAAATGTACAATCTATTTGATAAGGGGTTAATAATATCCAGACTATATAAAGAACTAAAGAACAAAAAATCAGATAATCTAATTTAAAAGTGGGACAGTAGTGATGTGTCACGCCTGTAATCCTAGACTTTGGGAGGCCAAGATGGGAGCATCACTTGAACCCAGGAGATTGAGACTACCCTGAGCAACATAGCAAGACCCCCGTCTCTATAAAAAATTTAAAAAGTAGCACATGCCAGTAGTCCCATTACTCAGAAGGCTGAGGCAGGAGGATCACTTGAGCCCATGAGTTTGAGGTTGCAGTGAACGATGATCACACCACTGCACTCTAGCCTGCGCAACAGAGCAAGATCCTGTCTCATAAATAAATAAATAAATAAATAAATAAACAAACAAAATAAAAATGGACAAAGTACTTGAACAGACATTTCTCCAAACAAATGATATACAAACAGCCAAAAAGTATATGAAAAGACACTCAATGTCACTAATCACCAGGGAAAATGCAAATTGAAACCATAATGAGGTATCACGTCACACCTATCAAAATGGTTATTATCAAAAAAACCTCAGAAAATAACAAGTGTTGGTGATGATATGGAGAAAATGGAACTCTTGTGCACTGTTGGTGGAATTGTAAAATAGTACAACTGCTATGAAAAACATGGAAGTTCTGCAATAAGTTAAAAATAGAACTGGGTCAGGTACAGTGGCTCATGACCATAATCCCAGCACATTGGAAGGCTGAGATGGGAGGAAAACTTGAGGCCAGGAGTTGACCAGCCTGGGCAACATAGTGAGACCCTGTCTCTAAAAAATATTAAAAATTAGCCACGCATGGTGGTGCACACCTGTAATCCCCGCTACTCAGGAGGCTGAGGCAGGAACATCACTTGAGCCCAGGAGTTTGAGGTTGCAGGAAGCTATGATCACACCACTGCACTCCAGTCTGGGTGACAGAGCAAGACTCTGTCTCTAAAAATAAATAAACAAATAAAAATTTAAAAATAAAACTACCATATGATCCAGCAATCCCCTTCTGGATATATATTCAAAAGAATTGAAAACAGTGTCTTGAAGAGACGTTTGCACACCCCTGTTCATAGTAGCACCCTAGAGATAGAAGCAATAGCCTAGAGGTGGAAGCAACCCAAATGTCCACTGCTAGATGAATGGATAAACTAAATGTGGTATAGCCATACAATAGAATATTACTTAGCCTTAAAAGGAAGGAAATCCTGTCATGCTACAATATGGATGAACCTTGAAAACATTATGCTAAGTGAAATGAGTCAGTCACGAAGGGACAAATGCTATATGATTCCACTTATATAAGGTATTGCCAGAAGTCAAAGTCATAGAAAGAAAGTAGAATGGTAGTTACCAGGGGCTGGAGGGAGGTGAAAAAAGGAGAATTGTTTAATAGTATAGAGTTTTAGATTTGCAAGAAGAAGAAAAAGTTCTGGAGATCTGTTTCACAACAATGTGAATATACTCAACACTATTGAACTGTACACTTAAAAATGATTAAATGGTAGATTTTGTTATGTGTTTTTAACCCCAGTTTTGTAATACATATAACATTGTACAATAAAATGTACAATGTACATTTATTTGTTTATTTGACAACTTATTATCCAAGAGATGAGGTGCTTGTGCTGACATTTATTCTGCTCTTAAGGAGCTGAGTTGAAGAGGAAAGACAAAAAGTTAAACAATAAAGATTTAACCATTTCAAAATAATAAATACAGATTTCACAAGGCACTGCATGACCAATCACCAAATAAGGTACAAAGGCCTCTATAAGAGATTAGAGGAGAAAGAGATTATTACAAGGCTGAAATCTCAATTGCATATTGGTAGACTGGAAGAATTTGAGTAGAAGGAAGGGAAGGAGAAAAAGATAAATATACTGAAACTTGGATAAAAACATTATAAAAACAGCAAAGAACCAGTGTCAATATATATCTTCAACCCTCCTGAAAATTACTACTATTGGGACTCTCTCCTGGCTGAAAATGCCAGCATTGGGTGGTAGAATAAGCTGAAAATTCTCATTATTTTTATCAATAAAAACAAGAAATTCTCATATTACTGATCCTACCAACTGTCTTTACTTGACATGCTGTTATTTCTATGTCCAGATCTGAGACTATCATGGTCAGCATGCAATGTTTCCAGAGGAGGCATGCAAAACATCTACATTGCAGCTATAGTCCAATACAGACAAGAGAGATTACAACAGGGTTGACATGTGTCCTTTGTCCACATTCCACTATCTTTTTTTTTTTTTTT
>NW_012147897.1:3527657-3532964 GCF_000956105.1 Propithecus coquereli
TCAGGAGTTCGAGACCAGCCTGAGCAAGAGCGAGACCCCGTCTCTACCAAAAAAAAATAGAAAGAAATTATCTGGACAACTAAAAATATATAGGAAAAAAAAAAAATCAGCCGGGCACAGTGGCTCGTGCCTGTAGTCCCAGCTCCTCGGGAGGCTGAGGCAGTAGGATCACTTGAGCCCAGGAGTTTGAGGTTGCTGTGAGCTAGGCTGACGGCATTCACTCTAGCCAGGGCAACAGAGTGAGACTCTGTCCCAAAAAAAAAAAAAAAAACAAAATCCACTATTGATTAAATATCAATCATAAGATAAAGCAAATTTCAAATTATAATGAAAAAAGAATATTTAAGTGTCTAGCTTTCTAATTTTTCACTTCGTGGAGAGTTTAAATGTTAGACAGTCTTGTTCAATAGCAGATATTTATTCTATGGTAACAATGAACAGGCAAAGCCATGCTGATTCCAAGACAGAGCTTTTTTATAGAGGAAGGACTCTGTTCTTAGAAATACAAATACCTGGAAAGGACCAATACTTAAAATTCAAAGAAACAGACTTAACAAAGATTGAGAGACAGCCATATGTATGTCATTGTACATACAGTTTTGTTTGCTTACTTATAATTTCAGTGTACTGCCTTGTATCTACCAATAACTATAAATTCTTTAAGGACACAAATTTTACATTCAATCTGACCTATAAAGCCTAGCCCAATATGTTAAACTAGTGGTGTTCAATAAATGCATGTTAAAATGAGATGAATGAATAATATTGGTATATTATGAATTGGGTTGCCAGATAAAGTACAGGATGCTGAGTTAAATTTTAATTTCAAATCTTATATTAAAATTTAACTGGGCATCAGATTTTATTTACTAAATCTGGCAACTTTAATTATGAATAATCTTTAACTAGCAAGAAATCAGATTTTGCAGTCCCACAGACTGGCTAAGGGCTTCTCTCCTTAGCAGTGAGACTGCCCTAACTTGAAAAAAGCTTTAGAACCAAGCAGTCTCACATGTTCAAAGAGAAACTGAACTGGAAAATATGTTGTATTAGAATGGTCTGATGTTTATAGAGATATAAAAATATTTGCTATAATTCTTCTCTGTAGAAATCTTAGAAAAGAAGAAAAGAGATAATTATTATGCCCCCTTATGATCCTGAGATATGCTCTGCAAGTACAAAAAAATCTTATTTATTTATTTGTTTGAGACAGAGTCTCACTCTGCTGCGCGGGCTAGAGTGCAGTGGCATCATGGTAGCTCACAGCAACCTCAAACTCCTAGGCTCAAGCGATCCTCCTGCCTCAGCCTGGTGAGTAGCTGGGACTACAGGCATGCACTACCACGCCCAGCTAATTTTTTATATATATATTTTTAGTTGTCCAGCTAATTTCTTTCTATTTTTTTAGTAGAGACGGGGTCTCGCTCTAGCTCAGGTTGGTCTCGAACTCCAGAGCTCAAACGATCCTCCTGCCTCGGCCTCCCAGAGTGCTAGGATTACAGGCATGAGCCACCACACCCGGCCCACATTCCACTATCTTTTGATCAGGAAAAAAAAAAAAGACACAGTTTATTTGTTAAGTGATCCATTTACTAGTTAGAAACATTTCAGCTCTAAATAGTTTAAACAGGCTGGGCATGGTGGCTTGAGCACTTTGGGAGGCCAAGGCAGGATTGCTTGAAGCCAGGAGTTCAAGACCGGCCTGGGCAATATAGCGAGACCCATCTCTACAAAAAACAGAAAAATTAACCAGGCTTGGTGGCACGTGCCTGTAGTCCCGGCTATGTGGGCGACTGAGGCAGGAGGATTGCTTGAGACCAGGAGTTTGAGGCTGCAGTGAGCTATGATTGTGGCACCGTGCTCTAGCCTGGGTGACAGAGTGAGACCCAGACACTATCCCTAATAAAAAACCACTAAAAAAACAAAAACAAAAAAACAACTGATAAGGCAAATCACATAAAGAAGTCCCAAGGTAGGACAGCTCCAGGGTTGTTTACAAGGACCAGGTTCTTCTGTCTTTCTGCTTTGCCTTCCTTAGTATATTGACATTGCTGTTAGACACTAGCTTCCCCAATAATAACAAAATGGCTGCCACAGTTCCAGTTGACACATGTAGATACTATAAAGTTCAGAGAAAAGGAACTGCCTCTATGTATCTCTATAAGTAAAGACAACCTCCCTGAGAGTCCCCCCAGCAGACTCCCCATTATATCTCATTGGCTAGAATTATTACCTATGCCCATCCTAACTCTGTCACTGTAAGAGAAATGGAATTACTATGACTAGAATTGAGTTATATGGCTGTGTGGAGGAAGATGGATTTTTGCAATGAAATTGCAATTTTTATAAGGAGGAAAAGATGGAACATAATATCTGGCAGCCCAACACCATACCAGTGTTCACTACACTAAACATACCAGCTCAATTTTGGGCATGCTTTGACCTGAAATATTTATTTGTTCATTTATTCACTCTACAAACACTTTTGACAACTGTGTATCAGGCACTATGCTTTCCTACTGGAAATACAAAACATAAAAAGATTTGGTTTTTGCTCTTGAGGTTACATCAATGTACTGGTGAGGCAAACGTAAGAAAAACTATATTTAAGTCAGAATACAATACATGATAGAGGTGCAGATACTTTATAACTCTATTTAACTTACCAGATCTGCTAAGAAGAGTATATTATATCTACAGACCGCAGAGATCATGCATATTTCATGTATCATCCACCACTTTGAAAACTTAATAAGATATGGGTGAATCTTAATTCTCTCCTCCAAGAAAAACAGGATTTATCTTCTGATTTTTTAAGTTTTCTATTTGCATTTTATTATAGCCGAAGCCCAGGAGATGAACCACTGTTGATGATAAGTATTTTCACTACTATATCATATCAATCTAGATCTCAGGGCATAAGTCTGAGCAGGGGATAGAGATTTTGGAGTCATCAGTTTATATGTGGCAGTTGTAATAATAGGACAGATGTGATAACCTGAATGTAAGGTGAGAAGGCTAGGCCAGAATCCTATGGAATAGCAATATTTAAAGTCAGGCAGAGAAAGTATTCTGTGCAGAAATGCCAGAAAGTTAGGTGGAAAACCAGGAGAAAGCGTGGTGACAAGAAAGCCAAGGGAAGAGAAAGTTTCAAAAGGAAAGGCACAATAAGCAGTGTCGAATACATCAGAGCAGTTATAAAAATTGAGGACTGAAAAGTGTCCATTGAATCTGCTATCAAAAGGTAAGTGACTGCAAATGGGGACAAAGGATCTTTTTAGGGTGGTAGAAATGTTCTAAAATTGGATTGGAGTGATGATCGCACAATTCTGTACATTTACTAAAAATCACTGAATTGTACACTTAAAATGAGTGACTTTTATGAAAAAAAAATTATTCCTCAAAAAAAGTATCCTTTTAAAAAGGGTTATTGGTGGCCTGAGCCTAAGAAGTTTCAATGGAGTAACAAGAACAGAAGCCAGATTGGGATTTTGGAGTAAATTTGAGATGAAGAAATGGAGGCAAGAAGTGAAGACTCTTTTATTTAAGGAATTTGGTTCTAGGGGAAGGAAAGAAGAAAAGGAGTAACTAAAGAGGCCCAGAAGGTCAAGAAGGGGAGGAAAATGGTAAGTTTAATTGTAGGCATATTCCCTTTGAAGTAAGAATCCAGTAGCAGATAATTATTACTTTTTGTTTTAGAAGGAGGAATTGCAGCAGATTGCTTAGTACAAGGTTCCACAACAGGTGGGCATGGAGTTGAAGCTGGAAAGAGAAATGCACAGCAGATAAAGGTCCCTACTTTGGTCTCTAGCACACTCCATTTCCCAGAATTACCGAGCTCAGAGGATATCCATAAGACTTCATCTCCGTCAGCTTCTAGGCACATAAACATCAACTGACTCTGCAGTATATACAATGAAGACTATCTCTCCACTCTCCTTACTCTCCCATGTTCCAGTTCTTCATTATTGGGAAGTTTTTCCTAATGTTTAACCCAAATCTCTCTTTTCATAGTTGAGTCCTTTAAAACTCCTCATTTAAGAAAAAATGTCGCGTGCTGTTGTGCTTTCTCTTTCTAGTTGTTTGTCCTCCAAAAATACTAGACCACATCTCTAGCCTCAGGTTCCCCATAAGGATTCAATTAAATGATGTCTGTAAAGCACTTAGCACAGTACCTGCACACGGAAAGAACTCAATAAGTAGTTATTATCACTTGGAGGGAGAGAGATAAAAAAATATTTCTTTAGAGATGTCACTCTCCCCCCTTGGGATATTATCCCTTTTTATATTATTTGATAGAAAACTTAACATTAGTATCTGAACTACTAACCTATTTTACCTACAAATTAGAGAACAAAATTTATCACATTACAAAATGATTTGTGAGTTGCAAAGGGGTCACATTGTCCTTTAAGTACCATCTTATCAAGTGTTTGTTTAGGGATCATTAAATTTCATTAAATTCTTAACAGAAGGCAAAATCAAAAGCACAAATATATTAATAGCAAACCACTATTGCTGGGCACAGTGGCTCATGCCTGTAATCCTAGCACTCTGGGAGGCTGAGGCAGGAGGATCGTTTGAGGTCAGGAGTTGGAGACCAGCCTGAGCAAAAGTGAGACCCCATCTCTACTAAAAATAGAAAAAAATTAGTCGAGCAACTAAAAATAGAAACAAAAAATTAGCTGGGCATGGTGGCGAGCACCTGTAGTCCCAACTACCCGGGAGGCTGAGGCAGGAGGATCACTTGAGCCCAGGAGTTTGAGGTTGCTGTGAGCTAGGCTGATGCTGGGATACTCTAGCCCAGGCAACAGAGTGAGACTCTGTCTAAAAAAAAAGACCAAAAGGCCAGGTGCGGTGGCTCACGCCTGTAATCCTAGCACTCTGGGAGGCCGAGGCGGGTGGATCATTCTGAGCTCAGGAGTTCGAGACCAGCCTGAGCAAGAGCAAGACCCCGTCTCTACCAAAAATAGAAAGAAATTAATTGGACAGCTAAAAATATATAGAAAAAATTAGCCGGACACGGCGGCGCATGCCTGTAGTCCCAGCTACTCCGGAGGCTGAGGCAGAAGGATCACTTGAGCCCAGGGGTTTGAGGCTGCTGTGAGCTAGGATGACGCCACGGCACTCTAGCCCGGGCAACAGAGCGAGACTCTGTTTCAAAAAAAAAAAAATAATAATAAAATAAGAAGGGAGCTTTTGTAGGCTCTATTTGGGGCAGCAATTTTTTTGAATTTCCAAGAATGAAGGTTTTAATATACTTTTTAAAAGCATAACAGAATATGGGAATGACCCCACCACCACAAC
>NW_012147897.1:3546114-3547547 GCF_000956105.1 Propithecus coquereli
AGCCGGGCATGGTGGCGCATGCCTGTAGTCCCAGCTACTCGGGAGGCTGAGGCAGGAGGATCAGTTGAGCCCAGGAGTTTGAGGTTGCTGTGAGCTAGGACGATGCATGGCACTCTAGCCCAGGCAACATAGTGAGACTCTGTCTCAAAAAAAAAACAAAACTATACATCCAACAAAGGACTAATATCCAGAATCTACAAAGAAGTCAAACAAATCAGTAAGAAAAAAACAAACAATCCCATCAAAAAGTAGGCAAATGACACGAACAGAAGTTTTTCAAAAGAAGATAGACAAATGGCCAATACACACATGAAAAAATGCTCAACATCACTAATTGTCATGGAAATGCAAATTAAAACTACAATGAGATACTTCCTCACCCCTATCAGAATGGCCATTATTAAAAAGTAAAAAAACAATAGACGCTGGCATGAATATAGAGAGAAAGGGATGCTTATACACTGTTGTGGGACTGCAAATTAGTACAACCTCTATGGAAAACAGTACGGAGATTCCTCAAAGAAATAAATGCAGACCTGCCATTCTATCCAGCAATCCCAGTGTTGGGAATGAAGTCATTTTATCAAAAAGACACCTGCACTCAAATGCTTATTGCAGCACAATTCACAGTTGCAACTTAGGTTGATTACATATCAACCTTCAATTCATGAGTGGATATAGAAAATGCGACACACACACATATATACACACACACACACAATGGAGTACCACTCACCCATAAAAAGGAATGAAATAATGTCATTTGCAGCAATGTGGAAGGAACTGGAGACCATTATCCTACGTGAAGTATCTCAGGAATGGAAAACCAAACAGCATATGTTCTCATTAACAAGTGGGAGCTAACAGATGAGTACACACAAGCACAAAGCAATATAAAGAACATGAGAAACCAAGAAGTGGGGAGGGTGAGAGGGTGGGTGTGGGATAAAAACTTACCTGTCAGGTACAATGAACAGTATTCTGGTGATGGGCACACCAAAAGCCCTGACTTAAGCATTATACAAGATATCCATGTAACAAAAACACTTGTATCCCCTTAATTAATATTTTGGGGGAAAAAGTCCCTGAACATCATCCATTAAAAAAATAAAGCATAGGGGAAATGTTCAACCACACTAACAATAAAAATTGAAAATAGGCTGGGCATGGCGGCTCACTCATCTAGTCACAGCGCTTTGGGAGGCTGAGGAGGGAGGATCGCTTGAGGCCAGGAGTTTGAGACCAGCCTGGGCAACATAGTGAGAACCCCATCTCTACAAAAATTTAAAAATTAGCCAGCTGTGGTGGTGCATGCCTGTAGTTCTAGCTGCTGGGGAGGCTGAGGCAGGAGGATTGCTTGAGCCCAGGAGTTTAAGGCTGTGGCGAGCTATGCACTCCAGCCTGGGAGACAGAGCAAGATTCTGTCTCCAAAA
>NW_012147897.1:3547597-3553622 GCF_000956105.1 Propithecus coquereli
CTCAAACGATCCGCCGCCTCGGCCTCCCAGAGTGCTAGGATTACAGGCGTGAGCCACCGCGCTCAGCCTAGATATTTGTTGAATAAAATGATTTTAAACTTCGGACGTGTCCCCGATTTTTTTAAAAAGCCAAATTTTGTGAGCGCATTTCTATTAATGTACACTGGTAAAAAAAAGTTTTCAGTGAAGTTGACATTTTGGCTCCCGGCTTCAGACAGGGAGCCCTTCAGGTAACTGAGGCCAGGAAAGATTTAGATTTCTAAAATTCTAGTATCCTAAGCCACGAATGAAAGGGCCATTCTACAAACGTTATGTCCTGAGGTAAGCCAGGATCTGGTTTGTTTCTTTATCAACAACAGTAACTTTGTTTGCTTAATACTGACCCAAAAATTATCCAATCAGAGTTATTTACTGTTATAAGAATTTGAACTATATGTACCACCTTCCCTCTTTATTCTGGAAACAAAGGTCTGAAGGTTTTACTCTATTACAGTATGTTTTATCATTGCAAATAAAACTTCACTCAATGGTTTTTTTTGTTTTAAAAGTTGTTTTTTTAGCACTGGTTGTGAAGAGCACTCTGAGCCTTAGTCCCAGATGACATTAACTTCTAGTGAGCTTGAGCCCCAGGCCTTTCTCCTGTAGGCTTCAATTTCTACATCTGTAAAATGAAATGGACTGCATGATCTTGGATTTGGAAATGGTTTCTCAAATATGACACCAAAAGTACAGACAACTAAAGAAAAAAATAGATAAACTGGACTTCACTAAAATTAAAAACTTTTGTGCATCAAAGAACACTATCAAGAGAGAGAGAAAAGATAACCCACATGATGGGAGAAAATGTTTGCTAATCGTATATCTGATAAGTATTTAATATCCAGGATATATATTTAGAACTCCTACAACTCATCAACAAAAAGATAAACAATCCAGTTCAAAAATGAGCAGAGGATGTTAATAGATATTTCTCCAGAGAAGATATACAAATGACCAATAAGTACATAAAAATATGCTTGTCATTAGTTATTAGGGAAGTGCAAACCAAAACCACAAGAAGATAACACTGCAGATTACTAGGAAGGCTTTAAAAAAAACTGTTGGCGGCCGGGCACAGTGGCTCACGCCTGTAATCATAGCACTCTGGGAGGCCGAGGCGGGCGGATCGTTTGAGCTCAGGAGTTCGAAACCAGCCTGAGCAAGAGTGAGACCTCATCTCTACCAAAAATAGAAAGAAATTAATCGGACAACTAAAAATATATAGAAAAAATTAGCCAGGCATGGTGGCGCATGCCTGTAGTCCCAGCTACTCGGGAGGTTGAGGCAGAAGGATTGCTTGAGCCCAGGAGTGTGAGGTTGCTGTGAGCTAGGCTGACACCACGGCACTCACTCTAGCCCGGGAAAAAGAGTGAGACTCTGTCTCAAAAAAAAAAAAAAGAAAACTGTTGGCAAGGATGTGGAGAAATTGGGACCCCCAAACAAATACTTGTACCAAATGTTTGTAGTAGCTTTATTCACAACAGTCAACAGGTAGAAACAACCTAAGTGTCCATCAATAGATAAATGGATAAACAAATTGAGATATCCACACAAGGGAATATTATTCAGCCACAAAATGAAATTAAGTATTGCTACATGCTACAAAATAGATGAACCTTGAAAACATTGTAAGTGAAACATGCCAGACAGAAAACGTCAAATATTGTACAATATGATTCCATTTATGTGAAATATCTAGAATAAGCAAATTCATAGAGACAGAAAATACATAGAAGCTTACCAGGGACTAGTGTGAAGGGTAAATGGGGAGTTACTGCTTAATGAGTATGGAAATTCTGTTTGGAGTAATGAAACGTTTTGGATATACATAACAGCAATGGTTGCAGGACATTGTAAATGTAATTAATGCCACTGAATTGTACACTTAAAATGGTTAAAATGGAAAATTTTGTTATTTTACCGCTATTTTTAAGAATGGGCCCAGGATCTGGTGATCTCTAAGCAGGGTAGCTATAAACTCCAGAAGAATCCTCATTCACATCTGTTGTGCCCATTATAATTATTACTAGTATCCCCTTAGACTCTCAAAGCAGTCCAGTTTGAACAATAAATTATATTCCCACCCAATCTCTAAGGAGCTCTAATTTGGAGTGGTTCTGCGATCCTGTCCTCGCGCATTAAGACCTTAGAAAGGTTTTATGATGACATCACCTCTGGAGAACTAGAACCCACTGTCCTCCAGGGAATGGGAGGCACTGCAGAAGACGTGTGCACTTCATACAAACGCGCAGCTCCCAAGTGAGAATCATTTCAGTGGAAAATCAATTCTTTTCTTCCTGTCCCAAGAGCCCGTGACTAAGGAGACACTGGCACAGTGCTTGGAATGGGGTCAGAGACACCAGTAAGAGAGAACTGCCCCACCCTCCTCTACCGGGCCACGCTCAGCATGGCCGCCACTGTCCAATGGAGGAGAGAGCGCCGCTCCGCTCGCAGCCCCAGGGGCGGGCTCTGGGAAACGAACGAGCTACAGCGGACCAATGGGGAGAGGAAAGGGGCGGGGGCTAGCCTGAGTCGTCAGCCAGAGGGTGGTAGGGTTGGCCAGGACGGGTGGGCCTTATTGTGCTGAGGCTGCCACGTTATTCCCAGCTTTTGAGGCTGGATATTGCCGGGTGGCGTGCCAGCGTCGCTGCTTCCGGGTTGAAGTCCAGCTACGCTGATCAGTTCCCACCCTTTGCAGTGTTTGTCCCTCCTCGAAGCCAACCCTAGTCAAAGCCCTGCTGGCCCCTCCCACGTCTTTGAGATGACTCATCTCTATGTCCCAACTCCAAGGTAAATTGGCAGTGCCAGGTGCGGCCTGACACGTTTGAACTTAAAGCCTTTTTTTTTTTCTGACTACAAAAATACGTGTATATTGTAGATAATTGGGAAATTTAGAAAAGCGTAATGGAAATAAAAATGATTATTATCGCACCAATCAGAAATTATCATTATTAGCCTTTGTCATTCTTACCCCCCCCACCCCTGTGTATCTATTTTAACACAATTGGGACAATGCTGTGTAAGTTATGTATCGTTAGTTGCATACTGTTTTTCTTTGCCATTTTAATTGAATGCATAAAGTATTCCATGAATGAATGTGTCATAATTTCTATATTTTCCCATTGAGCATTTAAACACTGAATTTG
This sequence comes from Propithecus coquereli, assembly GCF_000956105.1. NCBI lineage: Eukaryota > Metazoa > Chordata > Mammalia > Primates > Indriidae > Propithecus > Propithecus coquereli. The sequence goes on from NW_012147897.1 coordinate 3,550,783, forward strand.
GATAGCTAATTGGAGGTGGCTCAGATAGGCAAGGACACACAGACAGCTAAGAACTGGCTATTCCACAACTTCACCCTCCCTCTGTAAAGTTGTTCCACAAGAATTACAAGATTTTAGAACCTTGACAGACTATATAATCTTAGGTTTCTAGAGTTATACAATCTTGAGAAACTCAAAATCATAACATCTTGGGCTGGTAAGGACCTCTGAAGAAACGAGTCCAAACTTTCACCAAATGTAGGCATATTTAATAATCAGAGCCTTCTCAAAAGCTGACTCCTTTAAATTTAGAATGACACCTCTTACTAGCTGTACTCAGTCTCTCTCTCTCTCTAGTCAAAATGGCTCTAACAAGTCTTCACAAACTGGTTAAGAAAGTTAGGACTTCCAGCCCCAACCTTCCCAGCTAGGAGATTTCCTAGGTATCTAAATGTGGTTTGTCTTATACTACCAGTTTCTAATTAGGCATAAGCAGGAGAAGGAAGTTTATTCACTTATTTACTTATTTGACTGGAGAGAAACAACTTTTAGTCTCTTTTGGTCCCTTCCATGTGACTTTAGGGGTAGAGGGACTAACTGCTCAGGGGCTTTGTAATAATGATAAACTGGCCAAATAATAGGTCTCTAACAATTATCAAATGACATAATATTGAGTAGTAGTGGTTGAATGAAAAGAGCAATGGGCTAGGAGACTAAAAACCTGGGTTCACTTTCTAATTGTGCAATATTGAGCAAATCACTTCAACTCTGAGCCTTAATTTTTTTGTTGATCTTGTGATTAGGATAAGAGTCCTTTTTTTTTTTTTTCTTTTTTTGAGACTGAGTTTCACTTTGTCACCCAAGCTGGAGTGCAGTGGTTGATCATAGCTCACGGTAGCCCTGAAATCCTGGGCTCACTCCATCCTCCTGCCTTAGCCTCCCAAGTAGCTAGGACTACTGTGCCACTGTGAGTGGCCAATTTTTTTTTTTTTTTTTGGTAGAGATGAGGGCTTGCAATACTGCTTAGGCTGGTCTTGAACTCCTGGCCTTAAGTGATCCTCCCACCTTAGCCTCCCAAAGTGCTAGGATTACAGGCATGAGCCACGGTACCCAGCTTCAGTCCTTCTTTACTTGCTTCATGAGACTGTGGTGAAGAACAATTGAGAAAATGTCTATGCAGATGTTTTAGAAAAAAGGAGGCACTGTGTTGGTGTTATTATTACTGGACAGGCTAAAATTTTTAAAAAGAAAGTTGGAAACTTTTGAAGAATCATTATAATTCAGAAAATTGTAGGAGAAGGTATGGCAAAAGTCAAGTGGTGTAGTAACTCCCATAGGCTTATACAGCTGAGCATATAGGAGAGTCCTTCATGAGGCCAGAGAATAGTTCTCATGCCAAAACAGCATTATCAACTCAGCGTGACTTCTGTTTTACTCTGAAGAATGCAGTTCTTTTGGTTATAAGGAACACGTTACTTCAAGTGGTTTAGGGTGGAAGTTTGTGAGCATTTCATTATAAGGATATGCATACTGGAGGACCCTGAGATGTTCAACAGCCCGCTTTTAGAAACAGTTGGGATTCAAAAAAAGCGGGTGGTTCTGGATTCAAGAAAGGACTAGGGACTATGATAGAGTTAGAAGGTCTGGCTTCCTTGTAGCTAGACTTAAAGGATAATCTATTCCCTTGAATGGAGTCTCAGTTTCTTCATCTGTAAAATGGAAATAACCATAGAATTTTTCCCTAACTGGGCAACTACCTATATATAGCAGAACAACGAAATCTAAAACCATTAGAGACAAAAGAGTATTAGGAATTTTTAAAAATAACAATGGATAAAAGAGGAGTTGCTCTAGTCAAAGTGGAAAGCAGGAGTTTTGGAGAGCAGCCCCATCTCCTTGGCCTTTCTCTTGATCTTAGAGCTCCTAGTCTGTCACCCACATTTTACAGTTACGGATACTGAGACCTAGAAAGGAGAAGTAACTTGCTCCAGGTCACAACATGGTAGAGCTGGGATTTGTTTTTTGTTTTGTTTTTTTTTTGAGATAGAGTCTCACTCTCTTGCCTAGACTAGAGTGCTGTGGCATCAGCTTAGCTCACAGCAACCTCAAATTCCTGGGCTCAAGTGATCCTCCTGCCTCAGCCTCCCAGGTAGCTGGGACTATAGGTACGCGCCACCGTGCCCAGCTAATTTTTTCTGTTTTCAGTTGTTTGGCTAATTTCTTCTGTTTTCAGTTGTTTGGCTAATTTCTTTCTATTTATAGTAGAGATGGGGTCTCGCTCTTGCTCAGGCTGGTCTTGAACTCCTGAGCTCAAGCAATCCTCCCACCTCAGCCTCCCAGAGTGCTAGGATTACAGGCGTGAGCCACTGCACCTGGCCAGAGCTGGGATTTGAATCCAGATTTCATGAATCCCAATATGGTGTTATTTACTTGAATACAAACTCCTTCCTAAAATCTGATAAGAGTGTGTATAAAAAGCTAAAATTGTCAGGAATAAAAGTATTAAGACCCCGAAGCATAAATGGGGAGTGGACACGAACAGGTAATTCACAAAGGAAATACAATTGGATAATAAAGCATAGGGGATTCAATATATGGTGCTGGGAAAATTTGATAGCCACATGCAGAAGAATGAAACAGGATCCCTCTCGCCATATACAAAAATTAATTCATGATGGATTAAAGACTTAAATGTAAGGCATGAAACTACAAAAATTCTAGAAGAAAATGTAGGAAAAACTCTTTTAGACATCAGCCTAGGCAAAGAATTTATGACTAAGACCCCAAAGGCAAATATAGCAACAACAAAAATAAATAAATAAATGGAACTTAATTAAACTAAAAAGCTTCTTCACAGCAAA
>NW_012147897.1:3555357-3575506 GCF_000956105.1 Propithecus coquereli
GAGTCCCGTGGCATCAGCCTAGCTCACAGCAACCTCAAACTCCTGAGCTCAAGCGATCCTCCTGCCTCAGTCTCCCGAGTAGCTGGGACTATAGGCATGTGCCACCATGCCCGGCTAATTTTTTCTATGAATATTTTTAGTTGTCCAGCTAATTTCTTTCTAATTTTAGTAGAGACAGGGTCTCGCTCTTGCTCAGGCTGGTCTCGAACTCCTGAGCTCAAACAATCCACCCTCCTCGGCCTCCCAGAGTGTTAGGATTACAGGCATGAGCCACCGTGCCCAGCCAAAAATATGCTTTTTTGATGTATTTTTTTTTTACTTAGCAAATGTGGAAAGTTGTCAAATATGTTAATGTTCAATGCTTATGAAGGTGTGATAAAACAGGAAATACAGTGAAATAAAGATATAGCAATATGGCAAAATATATCAAAAGCCTCAAAATGAATGCATCTGAACTAATTCAGCCTCTTATGATTGCTATCATAAGAAAGTAATCTTTAATATGAAATTTTTGTAAAATCTGTAATATCAAAAAGAAAACCATTTAGTGTCCAATGATATATCTTTGTAATAGAATATTTTATAGCTACAAAATGATATTTGCAATGAGTTTTTAATAAACTAGGGAATAGCTTATGTTATAAAATACCAGGAACAAAATTTCCCCTAAAATTATATGCAGACTATATTAAAACTATTTTTAAAACACCTGGAAAAAAGAGAAATGCAATGAAATGTTAACCTACTGGCTGTCTTTGGGTGGTAAAGGTATTTTTTTGTTTTTGCTTTTCTGTATTCTCCAAATGTATTTTAGTTAAGTATGCCCCCATCTATTTTTGAAGAAAAGGCTCTCAGGAGCTGAAATAGAAGTAGTCTACCATGACAACCATCTCTATTTTGATCAAGAACCTTGGAGCCAAAGGTCTCAGTATTCTTGGGCAAGCTTAATGTTCATCCACAAATATTTTCTGATGCCTACAATGTTTAAATGCTAAAATGATGCTGGGAGAAACACTGAGTTAAATCAGACAAGAATCCTAAAATAATGGAGCATGGTCTGGTGGTCTGACAAAACACATCTTCAAATAACTATAAAACAAATTATGAAGTCTATAAGGGAGGTATAGGAAAAGGTGTTGAACAGAGTTAATCAGTGTGGTAGGAGCAATGGAAACACAAATAGGAGTGATTAGAATTGTAAATTGGAGATAAGAGCATGAGAGCTATAAATGCCAAGGTAAGGAGTATATTGTTAAATTGGAGGGCTGTAATTAGCTACTGATGGGTGTTTGTTTTGCTTTTTATTTTATTTTTTAGAGACAGGGTCTGTCACCCAGGCTGGAGTGCAGTGGCACAATCATAGCTCACTGTAATCTTCAACTCCTGGGCTCAGGTGATTCTCCTGCCTTGGCCTCCCAAAGTGTCAGGATTATAGGAGTGAGCCACTGTGCCCAGTCTTTCTTTTTAAATTATAATCTCCATAATATGTGCTTCAGGAAGATTGTTTTGGGACTAAACTGGAATGGGAATGAGACTGAAGGCTGGTAGATCAATTAGAAGGCCAGCACAATAATTCAGGTGAGAAATGATGAAAATAGACCTTGGGGAGTAGAAGTGGGGGTAAAGAGGAGGGGGCATTCAAATGAAGAGATAGAGTGTATAGTTGGAGATAAAGGTCAGAAGACCAAGGAGTTATTACTATATTCTGAGGAATTTATTTCAAAAACTCCCTCCACATTATGATTTTGTAAAATGTGTACCTGTGTCTCCTAATCCCAGGCTGCCAGGCAGGATATTTACACTAGAAGCTATGAGTGGTTTGCTAGAGTGGAATTATGGTTCTTTTATTCTGTTTTCCAGTACATATGTGACATCTGGGCCCTGGAAAACAACACAAAGTATTCTTCTTAGTTCATAAGAAAAGTTTTCTTGTGTTGAGTAATGTGTAAGCTATAACAAATGGTTTAGAGCAGGCCAACCTGAAAGGGGTGGGAAGAAGGTGAATGAGGATAGCCTCTCAGGTGTCCAGGTATCACAGTATCCTTATGTTGGAGGAGCTCTGTGCAGGAGGTACTCTCCCAGTATCCCTGTGCTGGATGCTAAACACAGGTTTTGGGCTTCTAGAAAGACTCTTACCTGAGTTTCACACCTAGCTGCCTGGTGAGTCATTCTTTGTACCCTCTCCCTTCCTTCTTATGGGCTTCTGTGACCTTACTAACCACTTAAGCTTCCCTCTTGCAGACTCTTTCATCATCTTTTCGCCCTCTCTCCAGGGTTAGGTAATCCCCACTCAGTTCAGCCCTGCACAAGCAGAAACTCCTGGTAAAGTAAGGGCTGGGGAGTCAGGACCATCTCTTTCTGGCTTTTCCTAGGTAGCCAGCCCTCCTACATCTCTGGCCTTTCATGTTTTTTTCTTTTTAAGTATGGTTTTCTTTGTACCAAAACCATACCAAAAAATAGAAGCAGAAAAGTCCTACTGAAGCTAAAATAGTTTTCAGTTTGAGGTACCTTAAAGTATATATTTTCACTTAAGCCATAAATGAGAACAGTTTGGCAGCACTGGGAAACTTTTTATAATAGGTGACCATGGAATTATTACTTTAAAAGAAGTTTAACCTGAGATCAAACATAGTCTTCTAAAGGGCCTCCTTTTATTCTCTTGTTCCCTAAGGTGTTCTCTGATGTGGTTGTGCTGAGAACTGGAGCAGTTTTTTTTAAAACTTTTAAAGAAGGCTGGCTTGTAAAAATAAAACCAGAAAGGCAAAGTACCTCAATGCTTTTTTTATGATGCAAGATCTTAGGAAAATCTAAAGTCCATATTTGCATCTAGGAACTTTTTTTTTTTTTTTTTTGAGACAGAGTCTCACTCTGTTGCCCGGGCTAGAGTGCCATGGTGTCAGCCTAGCTCACAGCAACCTCAAACTCCTGGGCTCAAGCAATCCTCCTGCCTCAGCCTCCCAGGTAGCTGGGACTACAGGCATGTGCCACCATGCCCAGCTAATTTTTTCTATATATTTTTAGTTGTCCGATTAATTTCTTTCTATTTTTAGTAGACACGGGGTCTCGCACTCCTGAGCTCAAACGATCCTCCTGCCTCAGCCTCCCAGAGTGCTAGGATTACAGGTGTGAGCCACCGCACCCGGCCTGCATCTAGGAACTTTTTAATATTCACACATTTGTTATTTCATTCAATATTTGCGGAGCCTCATTATGTCCTATGACCTGTGCCAAATGCTGAGTATACAAAGCAAAATGCAGAATATTCCTTTAAAAATGCTCTAGTGGATTTAGTAGAGATCTGTGGAGAAAATATACAAGTCAACAAGTAGTTACAATACACTGTGTTAAGGGCATGAGAAATGAGCTGTGGAAGTACGGAGAAGGTACCACCCAATTCCTGTGAATTTCTATTTGGCTCTGTCTTCCTTAGCCCTACTCTCCAAGCTGCTTTCTTCCAATAGCCATTCATCACGAAGGGCAAAGCCACCCAGATTAGGCCTAAAGTATTTACTTTAGACAGTATTTTACAGGTGGCATCCAAATGATCTAGCCCTTTCCTTCTATCTGTACCACTAGGGAGGTAGGAGGTATTTGATGAGCCTCAGTCTATTTCGTGCTCTAGACTGATGGCCAAAGAAGCTTCCAGGCAATAAAGAGAGGAGCAGCAGCAGATCACATGTCTGGGAGATAGGAAACTGGCTTATCTGCTACCTGGTTGCAGATTGATGCTCAGTACCCATCTCAGATTTCAACTCAGAATGTCTTTTAATGCTCACGTCTAATCAGTCACTGAAGCCTGCCCATTCTATCCCCTTAACATCTCTCACATTGACTCCTTTCCATCTCTATCAGTGCCTTGACTCCTTCTCACTGAAATAACTACCTTAGTCTTCTGGCTGGACTCCCTGCCTCCTTTATCTCCTAAACTATTCCACTCTTTCACTGTCTTGTGATTGGTCAAAGCCTCTCCAAACCTTTGGCCTAGCATTCACAATTTGACTCTATCCTGCCTGTCTAATCTCTTTTCTCACCATTTTTTTTCTCTGTATCTACATTTCAGCCAAACTTGGAAGTCGCTCAGTCACAACTCTCTCTTTTTCAAAACCATACAATGAATAAATGGCAGAGACAGGAATCGATCTGAGCCCTTGTTCTATGCACATTCTCCCATCCTACTGTCTCTACTATGCCGCTTGTGACGATGCACACAAGAAATATCATTATAGGCTGGGCGTGGTGGCTCACGCCTGTAATCCTAGCACTCTGAGAGGCCGAGGCGGGAGGATCGTTTGAGCTCAGGAGTTCGAGACCAGCCTGAGCAAGAATGAGACCCTGTCTCTACTAAAAATAGAAAGAAATTATCTGGACAGCTAAAATATATATATATAGAAAAATTAGCCGGGCATGGTGGCGCATGCCTGTAGTCCCAGCTACTCGGGAGGCTGAGGCAGTAGGATTGCTTGAGCCCAGGAGTTTGAGGTTGCTATGAGTTAGGCTGATGCCACGGCACTCTAGCCCGGGCAACAGAGTGAGACTCTGTCTCAAAAAAAAAAAAAAAAGGAAAATATCATTATAGAGATGGGTTATAGGTAGGAGAAAGGAGAAAGAAAAAGAGGAAGCTTTTAATTCAGTTCACCAGATGCATATTACCATAGGCCAGGCCCTGGACTAGATGCTGGAGATAGAAAGATGAATAAAGTATATCCTTGACCTTGCGGAGCTCATAGGCTATAGAAGGATGAAGTAAAAAGGAAAGAGCCTTGGTATCTGGAAGTGGCCTGTATTGAGCTGTCTTGATTTCCCCAAGGGAGGTCTTGGTTTTTAGAGGCTGGAGACAAAATAAGTCAGAGAAGCTACAAAATGATGTACATGCAGAGACTTCTGGTTACAACTATATGAAAGGGGAAGCCCAGTAAACTCATATTCCTTTATAAAACATAACATCATCAGCAGATCTTGGCAATGATAATATCCATTTCAACACATTCATGGATATTGAAAAGGTGCCTTTATATCCCTATATGTTGATTTCACCTCCCTTTTGGTTCTAGATTCCTGATCTTTTAAGATATTCTAGTTATCTTGGGAATCCTTGTACCTTAATACAAAGAACTGTCCCCTTATTCCTTATTTTTCCCTTTCACTTCACCCCCCCACCCAACTCCACAGAATCTACAAACAACACGAAGATGGATTTGTATTTTACCTGGACTAGGCAAGGAAAGAAACTCTCTGACCTAGCCAATCTGCCCTTTTGCAAACATATACTAACAGACCTATGGAACAAAGGAACACAGGCACTGAAATGAGACAGCTTACCACTTATATCATGACTGTATGTTAACTAGGTACCTTCTTCTTGCCTCTGTTCCTCATGTGTGAAATGGGTGTCATGATCCTCAGCCTCACAGGGTTATTGGGAGGACTGGACTAGCCCACACACTTGAAAAGACCTGATCTGATGCATATTAAGTACTTCTTGATAGATGTTTTATTTTTTTTTTCCTATTTAAAATTTCACTTCTAAAATCTCGATAGCTTTTTTTTTTTTTTTTTTGAGACAAGGTCTCACTCTTGTCGCTCAGGTTAAAGTGCAGTGGCCCAATCATAGCTTACTGCAGTCTCAAACTGCTGGGCTCAAGCAATCCCTCCTGCCTCAGCCTCCCGAGTAGCTAGGACTATAGGTGTGCACCACCATGCCTGGCTAATTTCTAAAATTTTTTTGTAGAGACAGGGTCTCACTATGTTGCTCAGGCTGGTTTTAAACCCCTGGCCTCAAGCAGTCCTCCCACCTGGGCCTTTCAAAGGTGTGGGCTACTACACCCAGCCCTCTGACCCATATTTGGTTGAGTTCCTTAAGGACTGAGATCCTGTCTGATTAATTCTTTCCAATGTCTAGCACAGGACATGAACATCTAACTTCTAACCTCAATTTAAGAATGATTGACCCTAAGTGAACCTTTCTGACATTCAGTTACCTCATAATAACGGAGAATAACTACATTGTATTGAATGACCAGTATATGTAATGCATTATGCTCAGTGTATCATTTAACTGTGAACTTGTCTCTTTAGATGGTCTCTACATTAGTTAGGATTCTCCAAAGAAACTGGACCAATTCAGGGTGTATGTATATATATAGTCATGTATCACTTAACGTTGGGGATATGTTCTGAGAAATGTGTCATGAAGTGATTTTCTTGTGAAAACATCATTGAGCGTACTTACATGAACCTAGGTGATATAACCTACTACACAAATAGGCTGTGTGATATAACCTATTGCTCCCAGGCTACAAACCTGTACAGCATATTACTATATTGAATACTGTAGGTGATTGTAACACAATGATAAGTACTTATGTATCTAAACATAAAGTACAGTGAAAATATAGTATTATAATCTTATGGGACCATCATATATGCAGTCTGTCATTGACTGAAATGTCATTATGTAGTGCATAGCTCTCTCATATATACATACGAGTGAGAGAGAGGGAGAGAGAAAGCAAGAGAGATTTATTATAAGGAATTGGCTCACATGATTGTAGAACTTGAGAAGGCCCAAGACTGCAGGGTGAATTGGCAAGACCCAGGAGAGCTGATGGTGTAGTTCCAGTCTCAGTCCGAAGACCTAAAAAGCACGAGAATTGATGGTGTATTTCTAGTCTAAAGGCTGGCAGGCTCAAGACTCAGGAAGAGCTGATGTTCCAGTTAGAGTTGGAAGGCAGGACAAAACTAATGTTGAAGTTCAAAGGCAGTCAGGCTGGCCATGGGCAGTGGCTCACACATGTAATCCTAGTACTTTGGGAGGCTGAGACAGGAGGATTGCTTGAGCCCAGGAGTTCAAGATCAGCCCGGGCAATAGTAAGACCCTGTCTTTATTAAAAAAAAACATATGTATACACACACACACACACACACACACATATATTAGCTGAGTGTAGTGGTAGGTGCCAGTAGTCCCAGCTACTCAGGGTAGCTGAGACAGGAGGATTGCTTGAGTCCAGGAGTTTGAGGTTGCAGTAAGCTATGATTGCTCCACTGCACTTGAGCCAGGTGACAGAGTGAGACCCTGTATCAAAAAAAAGAGAAAAGAAACACAAAAAACAAACAAAAAAACAAAGGCAAGAGGAAAGAATTCTCTCTTACCTGGAGGAAGGTTAGTCTTTTTGCTCTTTTCAGGACTTCAATTGATTACATGAGGCCCGCCCACATTAGGGAGGGCAATCTGCTTTACCCAGTCACTGACTTAAATCCTAATCTCATCCAAAAACACATCCCTCACAAAAACACTCAGAGTAATGTTTGACCAAATATCTAGGCACTCTATTTCCCAGTCAAGTTGACATATAAAATTAACCATCACTATCTCCTAGCAACTCTTCCCCAGAGGGTAGAAGGGCTGGCTACCTTTGGGGGAAAGAGATTTACCTATATAGCTCTTGGCAGCTCCATGGAATTTCATCATAGGAAGGATGGATAAAACATTAGGATAAGGATTCTTGGCAGGGTTTCTGACAACTGACCAAACTCCCTATCATTGAAGCCCCATTCATATTTACCAATTTTTTTTTTTTTTGAGACACAGTCTCGCTCTGTTGCCCAAGCTAGAGTACTGTGGCCTCAACCTACCTCACAGCAACCTCAAACTCCTGGGCTCAAGCGATCCTCCTGCCTCAGCCTCCCAAATAGCTGGGACTACAGGTGTGTGCCACCATGCCGAGCTAATTTTTTTTTTTTCCTATTTTTAGTTTTCCGGCTAATTTCTTTCTATTTTTAGTAGAGACAGGGTCTCGCTCTTACTCAGGCTGGTCTCAAACTCCTGATCTCAAGCAATCCTCCCGCCTCAGCCTCCCAGAGTGCTGGGATTACAGGTGTGAGACACTATGCCTGGTCCATATCTACCAGTTTTTATACCTTTTCCTTGCCAAGAACAGTAACAATAGCAGCAGAATCAACAATAACAGCAAGAATAAAAATAACCGCATATTTGTTATTTCACTTGATGCTGAATTTATGTGCTCATGTACTCCCTTTGTACCCAGAGTTTATGTGTATATCTTTTTAACTTGAATTTCTCACTGCTTTATAATTGCTGATGACTTGGTCACTAATCTCTATGGGTCACTTCAGGGCAAGGACCATGTAATATTCATCTGTGTGTTTCCAGGGTTCAAAGGACTGGCACAAAGTAGTGCTAAGTGAATTATGTGTATAAAGTAAGTAAATTAATGCATGCAGTGACATTCTCTCATGTGAGAACAGGTGTCAGAGGGAAAACACCATGCATAAACAAGACTGAGTTTGAAACTCAGCTCTGCCTCAGTTGATTGATCCCACGCAAGTTCCTTAATCTCTTGATTCCTCAATATCCTTATATGTAAAATCACGTGATAATATCTCCCTAACAGGCTTGTTGAAACAAATAAATTAAGCGATACACTGAGCATAATGCATTGCACATAGTGGCCACTCAATAAAACGTAGTTATTCTCAATTATAATGAGGCAATTGAATGTCAGAAAGGTTCACTTAGGGTCAATTAGTTCTTAAATGGAGTTTAGAAGTCAGATCTCCACGTTCTGTGCTAGACATTGTAATAAATTAACCAGGCGAGATTTCAGTGTTTCAAGAACTCATATAGGTCAGAGATAGTAACAAATACTACATAGTATGGTAGATGACATACCAGAACTGTGTGCAAAGTACTGAGATACCACAGAGACAGAAATTAATTCTGCCTGGAGAAATAGCAGTGAAGGTGACATTAGAGTGAGGGCGGAGTCTAGGGTAATTTCTGGACGCTGAGTCTCAGAAGCTGCCGGAACCAAGGTGCTGTGGGAGTTGAGTGAGTCTCGGTCGGATATCGTTACTGGACCAGATCAAGGCCGTTCCGTCAGTGTTTTCAGACGCCCAGGGACCGCAGCTGGTGTGGCGGACCTTCGATTTGCACAGTTAGAGGTTGCAGCAGCAAAGGATGAGCGGAACCCTGGAAAAGGTAAGGAAGATTCCATGCACGTGGCGCGCGGGGCAGACTGCGGGGAGAGCAGAGCTGGAAGGTTGCGGCGCGTAGACATCCGGGTATGAGACGCTGGGAGAACAAGGCCCTTCCCAGCAGACCATGCGGCGCCGCGTAGCGAGGAGGCTGCGCGCCGACTCCTCTCTCACTCAGACCGACTAGGCCGCCCTGATCCGCGCCACGCCCACACCTACTTGCAACTCTCCGCCCAGTGCCAGTAAAGGGGAGAGCTCCACAGTGGGAATCACGACAGCAGGATATCCCGATAAACTGTGTGACCTTGGGCAGGTGATTTTATGTTTGCATTTAGTCATCAATTTTCAGAATTTTTTCTAAGTATACAGTTTTGACGTGCTGAACTGATTACGGTGTGAAGCTACGTGGTGATAATGAAAGGGTAATAATACACTACATTTTTATTTCCGAGACCTTATTTAAGTGACTGTCATAAAACCGTATGAATCAGCTTAAATGCATTCCTTTGCTTTCCCCTGTTCCCTTAACAGATTTCAATTGTGCTCTTTTCAGTTGTTTCATGCTGCTTAGATTAATGACTCATTTTAGCAATTTATATTAAAATTTTATGTTAGGCATTAATTATGTTGCCTGTATCTCCATGATGCATAGGTCATCATGGTCGTTACGGCTCATGGATCTATCTGTAGTTACCTTGGGGCTGTCCCTGAATGTCTAAAGGCCCAAGCCTGTCTTCATCCTTTATGAAATAACTGACTTGGTCACCTTAGCCAATTTGTGAGAATTTGGCCAGGTCTGGTGTAAGGATAATAAGAAAAAAATCATAAAGTTTCAGGCCAGGTGCAGTGGCTAATGCCTGTAATCCTAGCACTTTGGGAGGCTGAGGTGGGGGAGGATTGCTTGAGGCCAGGAGTTCGAAACTAGCCTGAGCAAACTAGCCTGAACAAGAGCGAGGACCTGTCTCCACTAAAAATAGAAAAATTAGCAGGGTGTGGTGGCTTATGCCTGTAAGTCCCATCTACTCAGGAGGCTGAGGCAGGAGAATTGCTTGAGCCCAGGAGTTTAAGATTGCAGTGAGCTATGCTGATGCCACTGCACTCTAGATTGGGAGACAGAGTGAGACCTTGTCTCAAAAAAAAAGACTAATTAGAGAGGGCATGGCTATACCAAGTTGCAGTGTGTAATCTCTGTCTCTACCCTCCTTTAAAAAAAAATCATAAAGTTTCAAAATTCTGTTGTTAAAGATGGTAACATTGGTGACTTTACTCTCGTACTCTATTTGCCTTGGTTCTGAGGAATGCTGAAAGGGAAGGATCCTTTTTCTCTTTTTTTTTTTTGAGACAGAGTCTCACTGTGTTGCCTGGGCTAGAGTGCCATGGCATCATCTTAGCTCACAGCAACCTCAAATTCCTGGGCTCAAGCGATCCTCCTGCCTCAGCCTCCCGAGTAGCTGGGACTACAGGCATGCGCCACCATGCCCGGCTAGTTTTTTCTATATATTTTTAGTTGTCCAATTAATTTCTTTCTATTTTTAGTAGAGACGGGGTCTCGCTCTTACTCAGGCTGGTTTTGAACTCCCGAGCTCAAACAATCCGCCCGCTTCGGCCTCCCAGAGAGCTAGGATTACAGGCATGAGCCACCACGCCCGGCCAGGAAATGATCCTTTTTCAAGGAATACTATTTCCAACCATCCATATGCCAGAACAGCCCATAGAAATCTGTCATTAAGGCCAGCATCTAAAGATACCAGGGCATGGAGAGCCTCTCCAAATCTGATGCCATTGTTCCCTTCCAGACTCCTTTGTTACTGACTTTACTCTTCCATTCAGCCCTCCTGCTTGGGCCCACTAACCTCTTCGTTATTTGCCAAATGCTGAATTGCTGATCCTTAATCTTGTGATGCCTTCTCACTTGGTGTGCCCTCCCCCTCTCACTACCTATCCAAATGCTCCATCCTTCAAGGCCCAGCTCAGATCTCTTCCATAAAACCTTTCTGACCACTCTGGCTCAAGTGCCTGTTTCTTTTCTTTTTTTTAGAGACAGGGTCTCACTATGTTGCCCAGGCTGGAGTATAGTAGCTATTCACCGGCCTGATTGTTAGGGTAGAAAGGTCACTAGGTGCTCTTGGCACAGGGAGAGAAAGATTTCTAATGCAGAGATTAGGATATATAAAAGTAAAAAAGTTTATCTGCTTAGAAGAAGAGAGAGAGAAGGGTAAGAGAGGGAGAAAAGAGAGCAGGGAGACAGCATTGCATCCCAAAGAAAGAGAAGGAGGTGCCAGTCCTGAGGCCAAGTGGCTTGCTGATTTTAAGGGGGATGAAGAGAAAAAAAAATAGCGGTGGCTGTCAATTGATAATAAAAGCAGCAGGATATCAAAGTCTAAGAGTTGGTATTGCAGGAACTATGACTCTGCCCTTGAGATGTGGTGGAGGCTGTGTTGTAGTGTGGAGGGCGAGAACAGACCACGAGAGAATTCAATGGAGCCAAATTGAGAGTCTTTATTAGCTGGCCAGCGACCACCTCCGCCCGCGTAAAAGCAGTACGAGAGGATGGCACCAGTCTTTATTTGAGGGGGGCTACGTGCCATAGAACAGGTACTCTAAAACAAAGGAAACAAAGGCAGAATGTACAATCAATATTTCAATGACACAGAGTCCTGAGATCTGGCTGTTCTCACAGATCTCTGGTACCCAAAGACAAATTACAATCATTGAAGTAAAGCACAATCTAAGTTATAGATTAAACACAGAACATTCTTCCAGTTACACATCGATCATAAGTTGAACCCTTGACATACTTTGCGTAGGGCGATCAGGCCCTGAATTCTAACAATTGCTAACCGCAAGCTTTGTACAGAAGCAAATAGCGTTTATTAAAGTTCCCTAGCAACTATAATTGCATTATACCTTTTTATTCATTAACCCTTCAAAGCATCTCAGCTCACTACAGCTGTAGCTCAGTATCCTGCTGTTTACTCAGGAACTCTGTAAAAGCAGATTCTCAAAAAATAATTTTATTTTAAATTAATTGATTAATTAATTTATTTATTTTTGAGAAAGAGTCTCCCTCTGTTGCCCGGGCTAGAGTGCTGTGGCATCAGCCTACCTCACAGCAACCTCAAACTCCTGGGCTTAAGCTATCCTCCTGCCTCAGCCTCCCAAGTAGCTGGGACTACAGGCTTGCACCACGACGCCTGGCTAAGTTTTTCTATTTTTAGTAGAGACGGGGCTCTCGCTCTTGGTCAGGCTGGTCTCAAACTCCTGACCTCAAGTGAGCCCTCCCCATCCCTGCCTTGGCCTTCCAGAGTGCTAGGATTACAGGGTCAGCCACCAGCCCAGCCTCAAAAAACAATTCAAAGAGAAAAATTTACATCTCTTTTCTGACTGTTCACCTATTTTCAGAAGTTGTGTAAAACAGAACTCCTGCAGGGTGCCTGTTATTGGGAGAACTCATAGGATTGATCTTTTAACTGTTACTGGAAAAATTCAGGATTAGGTATTTTCCTGTTATTTTTGCAAGGCCACACCTTTCACTGATGATAGCTCACTACATACAGCCTCAAATTCCTGGCCTCAAGCAATCCTCTTGCCTGCCTCAGCCTCCTGAGTGGCTGAGACTGCAGGCGTACATTACCACACTGGCTCTGCCTATTTATTTTCTGAACTCCTATTTCTTAACTCCTAAGTCTTGTGACTATCCTTGCTTCAATCTCTCTTGAAGGGTTAGTTAATACATTTATAAGGAAAGCCATGGGATTTGCATCACACCTGAGTTCTATCTCTTGCTAGCTGTATGACCTTGGGCAAGTTATTTAACCTCTCTGTGCTTTAGTTTCCTATCTGTAAAATGCAGATGACCACCACATGTAATTGTTACAAAGATTATAGAGAATAATGTAAGTAGGAGTACTTTGTAAGGTGTGAAAAATGATGCAAGAAAGAGTATTAATATTATTCTGTAGTTAATAAGCTTTCATTTGATTTTCACAATATTATGAGATAATCCTGGCAGATGCAATAGATGAGGAAATGGAAGCCCCTCGCACAGTGTCTTGTATATAATAGGGCCTAAAATGTTCTACTGAATGCCTTGAATGAATGAATGCTTATAGGTCAACAGCCTCTAAGTGTGATACTGAGACTGGGACCTAGATTTTCTACCCCTCCTAAGACCCCACTGCTTTCTCTTTTGCTTTTTTCTTTCTTTTTAAAAAAATTTTTTTTTTAGAGATGTGGGAGTCTAGCTACATTTCCCAGGTTGGCCTTGAATTCCTGGACTCAAGTGATCCTCCCGCCTCAGCCTCCTGAATATTTGGGGCTATAGGCATGCACCACCATGCCTGGTGCTTTTCCTCTTCTGAATATTTCACATCTCCCTAATTTGATAATAATCTTGGTTTTCCTCATCTGTGGAATGAGGAATGAAAACCTTTCCCAGGTGTCAGTCCCTTCCTTCTTTGTAACCCATACAGCTGATTGTGCTATATCAGATTACAATGTAATAAATAATTTGCGCACCTACCTTCCTCACTAGGACATTTTGTGGGTAGAAAGCTGTATTTTCCTTTTATCTATTTGCACCTACCCTATAATGTATTTGGCCTAAAGTAGGTACCTGATAAATGTTGAATGAATAAGTGAATGAACAAATGTTGTTGTTACACGATAAATCCACAGTATAGCTGGGACTATTAATATCATTTCTATTTCTAATCCAGTGCTCTTTCCTTGGGTCCCTAAGAAGTTTTTGGCTGTAAGTCATCTCAAATTCTAGATGGGTAAGAAGCCCAGCCTTGCTAGAACAAAAATGGATGGAACCTGTACCTCTTTGGGTCAACAAAAGGAGTATGGCAGGGGATCCAGATAAGAAAGTAATGTTGATGTTCATCAGACCCCGGAAAATATATTGATTGATCAAGCTGGCAAGATGGTGTCTGGGGAAGTCAGAGTGCACCGAGGAATGGGTAATGACTCACCTGCAGAGTTATTTTGCACAGAAAATGAATGGCTCTGGAGTGTCAAACTCAGGTCTGGCTGCCACTCACCCTTAGATTACCACTATTTTCTCACCGATTACTATACCTCTGCACCACAGGGTTTGGTTAGGGGAGGGGTGGTGATCACTAATGGTATGCCAGGTTGTGTCTAATATATCAGCCCAGAAGGAGCAGCCTTAGGGACTGATCTCAGAGATAATAAGATGTTTTCAGGTGAAAACATTGAAGGCCAAAGTGGAGCAGAGTTCATATGAACAAAAAGCAGTGAGGATTGAAGCAAATGACAAACCAGCACACATGAATTAGGAGAACATAAAAAGACATGAACTAGGAGTATACACGTTTCAGAGTGCCTAGATGAGCAGGGAGTCCAAAAACCCAGAATAGTCAGGAAGTTGGCTAATTTCTGGTCAACACTAGACTGCAACTTCTAGGGGAGATTTTCTATTTTGTTTTTATCACAATTTTATCTTCAGCACCTGTGACACTCCAAGATACATATTGTTTAACAAATGAGGAACTGAATAATAACCACCACGATTATCATCACTGCTGCCAATTTGACCATTAATAGTGCACTTTGCACTTACTAATCCCTTTTCACATATTATCTAATTTAATCATGTCAACGATTTTTATAGCCTCTTTAGAGACAAGATAATATGATTTAGAGGGATTTATTAATGTGATCATCACTTATTAATTCGGCACCTACTGTGTGCCAGAGTGTATTCTGGATGCTAGGATGTAGTTCCTGTCTTTGTGGAACTTATTAAGAGAGGGACTAATTAAGCATATAACTACTTAACTGATTGTGATAAATCCACAAAAGAATGATTCAGGGTGCTATATGAGTGTATAACAGCAGGATCCACGCAAGCCTAAGAAATTAGGAAACAATTGAGGTTGTTACATGACTAAGACTTAAAGAATGAGTAGGATTTAGAGAGCAAATATTCCAGGCAAGGAGAAGAACATATACAAAGGCCCTGAAATGACAACACACTTGGAGTTCCAGAGGGCCCAGACAAAGTTGGGAGGGAGAGAAGTAGTGGGGCTTGGATCAGGGATAGTATACAAAGACATAATATGAGAGTGAGAGTTAGAAAGATGGTAGAGGATTGGATTTACATTTCAGGTGGTGACCGTAGGGATTGTAAAATTGGGTTTAGTCCTGGAGGAAGTTAGGGAATTGGGTTTAATGGAGCTCAGCTGTGGCCTGGAAGTACCATCCAGTAGTTCTGGTATGAGGCCATATATTTCTTTTCTTATCTTTCTTTTTTTTTAAAAATTGAGATAGCAGGGTAAGGTGGCATGTACCTGTAGTCCCAGCTACTCAGAAGGCTGAGGCAGGAGGATCACTTGAGATGAGGGGTTTGAGGCTGTAGTGCACTATGATCATGCCTGTGAGTAACCTCTGAACTCCCACCTGAGCAACATAGTGAGACCCTGTCTCAAAATTTTTTAAAAAATTGAGATATAATTATGTCTTATAATATGTCTTATAATATTCGCTATTTTAAAGTGGATAATTCAGTGCTTTTTTAGTGTATTCACAATGTTATGCAACCATTACCACTATCTAATTCTAGAACATTTTCATCATCCTCAAAAGAAACTCTTTATCCATAAGCAGTCACTCCTCATTCCCCCATCTTTCTAGCCCTTGGCATCCACTACTTTACTTTCCACCTTATGGATTTGTCTATTCTAGTCATTTCATATAAACGGCATTATATAATATGTGAGGCCAGATATTTCTTCAGTGACTTGACAAGGATCCTGCAGCTAGGAAAATGGAAGTGCTGATATTCAAACCCAAATCTGTGTGATTATAAAACTTGTACTCCTAACTGTCATAAGGACACAATGCAAAGGCAGACTTTGGTAGTCAACAGAAACATGTTTAGAAGATGATGGCCAAAGGAAAAACTAGAAACAAAATCAATTTTGGAAAGAACTTAGGAGGCTGGGTGTGATGGCTCATGCCTGTAATCCTAGCATTCTGGGAGGCTAAGGCAGGAGGATCGCTTGAGCCCAGTTTGAGGTTGCTGTGAGCTAGGCTGATGCCATAGCACTCTAGCCTGGGCAACAGAGTGAGACTCTGTCTCAGAAAAAAAAAAAAAAAAGAAAGAACTTAGGAAAAGAAAACCTCGAGGCAATGATGATTGCCTTCAAATACTTGAGGGGCTTGAGTTCTTGTATGAAAAGCAAGAACTGAACTCATTCTGTGTCATCCCAGAGTGGGGAACTAGGCTTAAACCATGCAAGTTATAGGGCGATCAGTTTGGGTTTTTTTGTGTGGGAGAACTTTCAGATAATTATGAGTGTCTGAAAATGTTCATTCTTGACTAGGAAGGTATTTAAGTAACAGATGGGTCATTATGGAAAGAGGGGCTAGTGTTGGCCCTGTGTGTGAGACGAGTGGTGGGCACTGACAGAGGGTGGAAGGCCAGTGAGGAGAATCTGAAGCTTCTAATGAATGAACTGGTGCAGTGACTGGGCTTCTCAAGAATGCCTAAGATGAGAGTAATCTCCATTACAAGAATTAGAATACAGATCAAAGTATTCTCATCTCAGGGAAGAAATAAGAGGTATCATATAATAGCAGAACTTGCTTTGCAACAGGAGTTATATGGTAGTGAAAAGAGCCCCTGTTGTGGGGTCAGCTAGAACATGACTTGTTAGCTATGTGCATTAGACCTGTTAATTCACGTTTTTGAGCTTACTATAAAATGAGGGTAGAAATATCTACCTCATAGCATGGTTGTGAGGGTTAAAGGAGATGATGTTTGGCTTATAGCAGGTACTCAACAAATGGTTGGATTATTGAGGCTATCATTATTATTATTATTATTTTAGAGACAAAGTCTCACTATAGCCTCAAACTCTTGGACTCAAGGGATGCTCCTGCCTCAGTTTCCCAAGTGGGACTACAGGCATGTGCCTCTGGACCTGACCGATTAAAGCTATTATCCTGGCCAGGCGCGGTAGCTCACGCCTGTAATCCTAGCAATCTGGGAGGTGGAGGCGGGAGCATTGCTTCAGCTCAGGAGTTCAAGACCAGCCTGAGCAAGAGTGAGACCCCGTCTCTACTATAAATAGAAAGAAATTAGCCAAACAACTAAAAATAGAAAAAATTAGCTGGTCATGGTGGCGCATGCCTGTAGTCCCAGCCACCCGGGAGGCTGAGGCAGGAGGATCGCTTGAGCCCAGGAGTTTGAGGTTGCTGTGAGCTAGGCTGACTCCATGGTACTCTAGTGAAGGCAAGAGAGTGAGACTCTGTCTCAATTTATTTAAAAAAAAAAAAAAAATTAAAGCTATTATCCTTAGCATGTGAATCTCACTAGTGTAAGTTGGTATCACTTTTTTGAGTGGTAGGGTGGCAGAATGGAAAACATGGGCTTTGGATTCAGGCAGACCTGGGTTTGAATTCCTGATACCTCTTACCAAACCTACAACTTTGGGCAATTTACATAAACCTCTATTGTTTTCTATAAAATAGAGTCAGTTATGTCACTAATGCCTCTATCAGTGGGTTGCTGTAAAGATTAATCGAAATAATATGTGTAAGGTGCTTAGCACAAAGGATTTACTCAACGAGTGGTAGTAACAATGCTATTTTAAATAATATTAATACACAAATATATTCTGTTACTATTCATATAACAGCTCTCAATTGTTTGCCTCAAAGGCCCCTGACCCGCTGCTCTCACTACCCTCCCAGGCTCTGGTGATTGAAGCTACTCACACACTATACCGTGACTTCAGTTCTTTGGTAGCTGTGCAATCCTTTCTTGGTTCCTGGCTCCACAGCTCATGGGACAAGTATTTTTATAAGCCACTATGGCAGCTGTGTCCTCATTCACTCATTCACTGGCATCACCACCCTCCTCTTCCGCTTTCAGAGCCAGAGCTGCTCTTCATTTGCTGATAGGGGGAAGGGGATTATTGTGGATACAGTCCCAAAATAGATTACTTTTGTCCTGATAAATAATGCCTAGCATTGCCAGGGAGAGGAAGCACATTTCCCAGAGCTGACAGGGAGAGTTCACACCACAATTTGAATGTCTTCCAGAAAGTTGTCAACCCTTAAGTCTGACTTTTAGATAATTAAATCCTGAAATATTGTAAAGACTCAGAAATCTGACCAATTAAAATGAGGCGAAAGCAGTCTCATCTAGATCTTTCTTCCTATCCAATACCCTTCTATATGAAATGACTCATTTGAAAATATATTCTGATTTCTATTGTTAGTAGATCTTGGGCCTGGAGAGACCTCAGAATCATCTGCTCTAACTTCAATGTACATGGCCAGTGGTGGGGGGAGCTGGCCTGAGTTCTTTCGGGGCTCCCAGTTCCCTACTCTGTCTTTTATGCTGACTAATATTAGGTTAAGCATATTGCACACATACTTTACAAAGTCTTTTCGTGTAGATTTAATTGTGCTTTTTAGATCATCCATACTGTGCCCTTCCTTCTGTCTATTCATATCCTTTCCAATCTTCAGGCCTCACATTCTCTGGGAAACTTTTCCTAAGTTTGATCTATTTTTCCCGCTAATTTCCTAAGCACTAAGCCCTTCATTTCTGTGAGAGAGGATATAGAAGAGTAGGGAAATTATGGACTTGGGAGTCAAGATCCATGTGCTAGTTTTGATTGTAGCTGTGTGACTTTGGGTAGGTTACTTAATCTCAGTTTCCTCAACTGTAAAATGGGGATAATAATACTTATTTAGTAAGGGTTATTATGATTTAGAAACATGGTAGGTACTCAACAAAATAGTTGTGGGTGCTTAAAAAATGGTAGTAATGTTATTCACATTTTTTTCTTTTTAAATTTTTTAAAAAAATTTTGTTCTATAGACCTCCTCTGTGGTCAATTTCTAATCATTTATTTATTCACTAAGACAAACCTTGACTATCCACAGTGTATGTGCCTGAGAAGAACATGACATGACCCTTGCCCTTGAGGATCTCTGGGTTTAGCATAGGGATCCTTAAGTGATGTTAAGAGTTTCAGTGAATCTCCTGTAAACTTTTTGTATGTCCATGTCTATATGCATTTGTTTAGGAAGAGGGTTCATGATTTTGAGCAGATCCTCAGTAACATCTATTAATATGACACTACAAAAGCTAATAACTCCCCCCCACCACCCCAGCCATCTCCACCTGGATTTCGTTCCAGGTGTGCTTATTGTTCATGCCACCTATTGACTTCATCATATGGTGCCTGCGGTATTGCCTAGGTGTTTAATACAAATGTATGTTTGTGTCTCCAGCCATCCAAATGCCTGTAGGACAGAGATTATGCTTACATTTTTAATAGCTTTATTGACTTATAATTCACATACTATACAATTCACCATTTAAAATGTACAATTCAATGGTTTTTAATATATTCACAGAGTTGTATAACCATCACTACAGTCAGTTTTAGAACATCATCCCCAAAGGAAACTCCATACACTTTAGCTGTCATCCCTCGCTCCCCAGAACCTCCAGCCCTAGGCAACCGCTAATCTACCTCCTTTCTCTATAGATTTGCCTATTCTGGGTATTTCATAAAATGGAATTATACAATATTTGGTCCTTTGTGACTGGCTTCTTTGATTCAATATGATGTTTTCAAGGTTAATCCATGTTGTTACATTTTGGTGTTATATTCCCTTTAAAATTCAGCGTAGTAATTTCTACATAACAGGCTTTTTAAAAATAAACTTTATTTTAGAATAGCTTTAGATTTACAGAAAACTTGCCAAGATAGTACAGAGAGTTCCCACATACCCAGACTTCTCTTGTTATTAACCTCTTACATTAGTATGATACATTTTGCATAATTAATGAACCAATATTAGTATATTATTATTAACTAGTACTGACACTTTATTCAGATTTCTTTAATTTTTGTCTAACGTCCTTTTTCTGTTCCGGGATCCCATCCAGGATATTATATTTAGTCATCATCTTTTTGTAGGCTCCTTTTTTTTTTTTCTTGTTGGTTTTTTTTTTTGGGTTTTTTCCTTTTTGGCGGACTGCTTTGACTGGGACAGAGTCCCAGGTTTTCTTCGTTTTTGCATAACAGGCTTTTCACACATGCATGGTGAAGGAATTGAAATTGTTATCCCTAATAGGCAGGATTTTCTCTTTATGTTA
>NW_012147897.1:3575556-3588323 GCF_000956105.1 Propithecus coquereli
ATATTATATTTAGTCATCATCTTTTTGTAGGCTCTTTTTTTTTTTTTTTTTTTTTTTTTTTTTTTTTGGTCTTTGTTTGTTTTTCCTTTTTTGTGGACTCCTTTGACTGGGACAGTTTCTCAGATTTTCTTTGTTTTTGCATAACAGGCTTTTCACACATGCATGGTGAAGGAATTGAAATTGTTATCCCTAATAGGCAGGATTTTCTCTTTATGTTACGGGACGTTAAGGACAGACATTTAATATTTATTATCTAGTTTATAAAAAGACCTCCTCTATGTCAGACACTTCCTTAGTAAAAGTATACTGCAGATCTTTCAAACAAGTGCCAACAGGGCACAGTGAGATTGAAATAACTGGGGAGAGGGGAGGGAAGCTGCCACTGCCATTATTACCTCCTCTCATTATTGTTCTGTTGATGTTCATATCATTATTATTATTGAGAGAGACAGTATGCTGTAGTAGAGGCATAGCCTTTGGACAGTAAGACCGTCCTCTTAGCTACTTACTGGCTGTAATTTTTTGGAATATAACCTCTTTGGACCTCACTCGCCTCACTTGTAAAGTTGTTTTATAGTATTATATTTTGAGAGTTAAAGAAGATTTTAAAAAGCCTCTCTTGTGGGTGGTGCTGTGCATGGCAGATGCGTAATAGTTGTTGATTGATATTACAAAAAAATAGATCAAATTGGAAAGGGGAAACCAGGTGAAAAAGCAGTGTAGGAGGGGGACTTCTGTTTTTTGAGTATTTTCTGTAGTGGGCAGAATAAGAAAGATGACCTTGGTTTGCTTGCATATTTGGTGTTAACTGTAGGAAAGTTTCTGTGCTAGACAAGAGCCTTTGTATCCTTTTTTGGTTTGTGTACTGTGGGTTTCTAGCCTCTCCGATAGAAGGTCCTTGGAAGTCTATAAGTGCTTAAGATTGTCCTAACATGGCTGTTTTGCTGCAGGTGCTGTGCCTGAGGAACAATATCATTTTTAAGCAAGGCTTTTCCTTCTTAAGGTAAGGATATTAATAAATATAGCTGACATTTACATTCTGCTTCACATTCACATAGCATTTTTCTTTCATCATGTTCACTTACATGGCTACTAAGCGCATCAAGCTTTAACTCCCTTGCCATCTTGCTTTTTCTTGCTTCTTCCCCGTTCTCAGTAAATGATAACTCCATTCACCTAGTTACTCGGGCCAAAATCCTCAGAGTTATCCTTAACATTGTTAATTCTTTAATTCTACACTGAATTCTTCAATAAAACTTTTGGCTCTACTTTTGAAATATATACAGATCCATTTCTTCCCTCCAGTTTCAGCTTATGCTTTCTGTTTTGCTAAACCAGGAGGGAACAGCTCCTCATTTCCTCATCATCTTTACTACCATCACCCTGCCTCCTAACCAATCTCCCTGGGTTTACTTTTGTCTTCCATTCTTCGCACCACAATCAGAGTGATTCTTTTAAAACCAAGTTAGGGGCCGGGTGCGGTAGCTCACGCCTGTAATCCTAGCACTCTGGGAGGCCAAGGCGGGCGGATTGTTTGAGCTCAGGAGTTCAAAACCAGCCTGAGCAAGAGCGAGACCCAGTCTCTACTAAAAATAGAAAGAAATTAATCGGATAACTAAAAATATATAGAAAAAATTAGCCGGGCACGGTGGCGCATGCCTGTAGTCCCAGCTACTCTGGAGGCTGAGGCAGGAGGATCGCTTGAGCCCAGGAGTTTGAGGTTGCTGTGAGCTAGGCTGATGCCACGGCACTCTAGCCCGGGCAACACAGTGAGACTCTGTCTCAAAAAAAAAAAAAAAAAAACCAAGTTAGGTCACATCACTCCTTTGCTCAAAATTCTGCAATGGTATCCCATCTTACTCAAAATAAAATCTACAATCCTTACCATGGCCTACAAGGCCTTACATAATCTGCTCCCTCATTTTAGAATACTTACTCAGCTTTAGCCACGCTGGTGCCTTTCTATTCCTTGATGATCTAAGCATCTTCCCACACCAGGATCTTTGCACATTCTTTCTTCAGATATCCATATGGTTTAACCTCCTTATTTTATTCAGGTTTCTGCCCAGATGCCATCCCATCAGAGAGGCCCTCCCTGACTACCCTGTGTAAAATAGCCGCCTTCCATCTATCTCTTTCCCCTTACCTTGCTTTATTTTTCTTCATAGCAGACATCACCACTTGACATATATATAAAATTTTTTAATTGTCTCCCCCAGCTCCTACCACTGACTGTAAGCAGCATGGGCATAAGGACTTTGTTAATTTTGTTTACTGCCCTATTCCCTAGGGTCTAGAATGGTGTCTGGCACATGGTAGGTGTTTAATAAACATATGTTTGATGAATGAATTAACCCTCATAGTGACCTGATAAAACATGTGATATTATTTCAATTTTATACATGAATAACTGGAGTCCAGAGAGGTTAATCTATTGCTCTGAGATGACATAGGTAATTTGAGTTGGAATTAGGATTCAAACCCAAGGGTTTTTTTCCTGTTACACATGTGGAGTACAGCCTCCCTTTTGTTTTTCTCTAGATGCTAATGAAATCCACTTGGTAGTTTATTTCCCTATTCAGCAGATATGCAACCAATGTCTTATGAGTAGCAGGATAGAAAAGAATGAATTGTATTTCTTTCTGGAGTACTTGGCACTCAGGAACCTGGATGATTTCTTGAGCCCTTTATATTTATTGAAGACTTTCTCCTTTTATTCTCTTTCCATCTTAATCTATTTTTCCATCATTAATCAGTCAACTACTGTTTGATAAGCGTTTACTGTGGTACCACACTAGGCATTTTACATGTTATCTCTAATCTTCACAAAAACACTACAGGATAAATATAAATATCATCATTTTACAAAAGAGGAAGCTGACTCAGAGAGTTTGAGACAGATTTTGAGTCCCATGAGGTTGTACTATTATTGTCTGTGTTTTAAAGATGAGGTAACTGAGTTTTAGTGTTATCAAGCAACTTGTCTAAGCTCACAGCTTAGAAGGGGTGAAGACAGCATTCAGCATTTAGATGTGCTTTTCTCCAGCTTATTCCACAGTTTAGTTTCAAAGCTTCTCAGGATGCAGAACTAAAATATTCTGATTACATAGTCATCTGAACAGAGCCATATTATTCTCTGTGTTCTCCGGCTTCTCTATCCAGTCTGGCTCTCATTGCTGTCCTGTCTCCTCCATCTTCCCTGAGCCTGATCTAATAGTGCAAGGCTTATATCCCTTTTCTCCTAGGCTGTTTGTTGCAAGAACCACCTCATTAGTTTTCTTGCCTCAGTCTTACCTCTTCGCTTACCTCCTCCCAGGGTAAACTTTCCAAAACTTAAATTTGATCATATCACTCCTGTGCTTAAAATCTGCCAAGAGCTTTCCACTGCCTGTGCAGAGTAAAGACCAAACACCTTAGCACAGTGTACAGGCTTCTTCACATCTTCATGACCTAACCCCTAATTACCTCCTCAGCTTTTTTTTTTTTTTGAGACGTAATCTCGCTATATCACCCAGCCTGGTCATGAACTCCTGGCCTTATGTGATCCTCCTACCTCAGCCTCCCTTTCCTCTTCAGTTTTATCTTTCACCCTGCCTCCCTCCCTGCTGCTTAAGTTCCACTCAAATCCTGCTGCTTGCTATTCCCCAAACATACCTTTTCATACCTCTGCCTAGACTGCTTTTCCTGCAATGCTAAATAATGAAAAATATTTCCTTATTTTTTTAAAACTCAGCTCAAAATATTTCTACCTCTTTGGTAGAAGTGACCATATTTTCCTTTGTGTCCCACTGAATCTTGTACATGTTTCTATTCAGGATTAATACTATATTGTGGCTCACATTTGTTTACTTATATCTTTTTGAACCAGATCATGGTTAGAGACATTTTACTTATATTTGTATCCTCAGGACCTAGCACTTTGTATGGCAAATAGTAGGTGCTTACTGATGTTTTTGGTAGTAAGAAGGGAAGGAGGGAGTAGGAAAATAGCCAGTATTGACATATCTTTAATGAGGAGAATACAAATTTTGGTAACTGTGCAAATAAAATATTAGTATCTAATTATATTCAATATACTTTCTCCTTTTTAGGTTTAGAACTTCAGGAGAGAATCGCATCTATTCTGCAGGTAAGCAGTTATTTCATAATGTAGTCTGCCTGCTTTAAGTGACCTTCTAGCACTCTGTAATAATTTTGTCTAGGCTGGGCATAGTGGCTCACGACTGTAATCCCAGCACTTTTGGGAGGTCAAGGCAGGAGGATCATTTGAGGCCAGGAGTTCGAGGCAAGCCTGGGCAATGTAGCCAGACCCTGTCTCCACTAATAATAATAATAATAATAAATGTATAATAATATAATGTATTATAATAATAATAAATATTATTATTATTATTTGGGATAGAAGGATGCCTAACTATGTTTGAGAAGAGTGTCCTGGGCCAAATCCTACCCCGTATGTGGAATAGAACCATGGTGAGAACATAAAGTAATGGTTAAGAGCAAGAGCTCTATAGTAAGTTTGGATTCCAGTTCTATCACATACTTACCCTGTGATCTTTGGCTACCTCTCTATAGCTTGGTTTCCCTACTTTAAAAAATGGGAATAATTGTAGTACAACTGTAGTGAGCTATTTGAAAATTCAATGAAATAAATAAAGTACTTAAAAAAGTTACCTGCTATTATTATTATTAATACTTCTGCTATTCCAGACCTGTCTTTTATGTCCATCATCAGGCAAGGGCTTTTCTCACACTATTTTATCCAAAATGAATGTCCATTCAATCTGATTAACTCAATGAATTTCAATCTCTGTTTCAACCCAAATACTTGGCATGTTTGCTCTATTATGTGACAAATTTCAAAGCAGTTGTTGGATTTTAATGACATCTGTCATGTGGCTAAAGAGTATCAGAGATAAAGGAATGGGAGTAAAGAAGGGAAGTAACATTTACTCAGTGCCTCCTATGCACAAGGCAGTGTTTAAGAGGCCTTTCAGATGTTAATTATTTTAGAAGATGGTAGCAATGTGTAGGGAATCACTATTTGTACTGGGCCCAAAGCCCAGCATCTCAAAATGTGGGCTTTTAAAAAATTTATATATTCTCTTAACAAACATGTATTGTAACAGGGCTATGTGTTAGATGCTGGGAATACAAAGTTAAAACGATACAGGCCAGGCACAGTGGCTCACACCTGTAATCCTAGCACTTTGGGAGGCTGAGGCATTAGGATTGCTTGAGGTCAAGAGTTGGATACCATACTGGGTGACATAGCAAGACCCCGTCTCTTAAAAAAAAAATCAGCTGAGTGTGGTGGTGCATGCTTATAGTCCTAGCTACTCGGGAGGCTGAGGTGGGAGGATTGCTTGAGCTCCAGAATTCAAGGTTACAGTGAGCTATGATCACATCACTGAACCGTAGCCTGGGTGACAGAGTGAGATTCTGTGTCTAAAAAACAAGATACAGTTATTGCCATTTAGAAGTTTATAGTCTTATAAGAAATAATTTTCCCCCAAACAATAATACAATAAACACTTATATACCCACTACTTAGATTAAACTTTTGTTAACATTTTGTCATATTAGCTTTCTTTATCAGACATCATAGTACTTTATCCCTAAATACTTTAGCATGCATTTCTATAATAGAAATAAGGATATTCTCTACATTTTGGTAAAGAAACACAATACCATTATTTCACTCAAGAAAGTTAATAGTAATGCCCCAATATAATCTGATACTCTATCCATTTTCTCAGTTGTTTCCAAAATATCTTTAATGGATATTATTTTTAATCAAAAGCTAATAAAAGGCCGGGTGTGGTGGCTCACGCCTGTAATCCTAGCACTCTGGGAGGCTGAGGCGGGTGGATCGTTTGAGCTCAGGAGTTTGAGACCAGCCTGAGCAAGAGCGAGACCCCGTCTCTACTAAACATAGAAAGAAATTAATCGGACAACTAAAAATATATGGAAAAAATTAGCCGGGCATGGTAGCACATGCCTGTAGTCCCAGCTACTCGGGAGGCTGAGGCAGAAGGATTGCTTGAGCCCAGGAGTTTGAGGTTGCTGTGAGCTAGGCTGACACCACGGCACTCTAGCCGGAGCAACAGAGTGAGACTCTGTCTCAAAAAAAAAAAAAAGCTAATTAAGTTTCATGCTTTGCATTTTGCTATTTGTCACCTTTAATCTAGAATAGTTCTGCCACTTTTTTCCCTACAACAGTGATTTTTTTGATGAGGCCAAATCATTTCTCTTATAGAATGACCTTCCTTCTGGATTTGTCTGATTATTTCCTTGTGGTGTGGTAGTGCATGTTCTTCTATCCCTTCCTACAAACTAGAAGTTAGATCTAAAAGCTTGGCTAGATTTAAGTTAAGCAGTTTTAGCAAGAAAACTTCATAGCTGATGCTCTGAATTTCATATTGCATCCTATGAGGAGATTTAAAAAAAAAATAACCAAGAATATCTGATTATAAAAGTGAAAAGTGAGCAGTGGTGCGTGCCTGTAGTCCCAGGCTGAGGCAGAAGGATTACTTGAGCCCCGGAGTTCCAGACTAGCCTAGGCAACATAGCAAGATCCTGTCTCTAAAAAAAAACTAAAAATGTAATATATATATATATATCTGTGTGTGTGTGAAAAGCATTCATTTTAGAGAATATGGAAAATAAATACATATGCAAACATGCAACAAGAAGCTGAAAATGAAGAAGTAAATAAGATTATTGCTTAACATTTTGGCATATATCCTACCTTTTTCTCTCTCTCTCGTGAAATTTGTATATATTTTTCTTATTCTGTGTGTGTGTGTGTGTGTATAGTCTTGCAGTAATGGGAACAAATGATATATAATGCCTTATAATCTGTTTTTTTTTTCCATTTACTCTATGGTGAACATGTTTATACTGACAAATATATCATTATTTTGAATGGCTGCATAGTACTGTATTAAATGGAGCAATTTTGTGGGGAAGATTCTGAATTTGAACATGTTGGTTGGAGGGCCATGCAAAAAGGATTTATTAAGTAGCCCATTGGATACACTGATCTTGAGCTCAGTCTGAGTTGAAACTACAAATTTGGACATTATCATTTTGTCAATTTTACTTGAAGCTGTGGGAATGAATGTGATCACTGAAGGAGAAAAGGTAGAGAAGAGACCCAAGGATCAGTCCCTATCAAACTCCAACATTAAAAAGTTGGGAAGAGGGTGAAAGGGATGGCTAATGAAGTTGAGAAAGGGAGGCCAAAGTGGAGAAAACCAGGATAATATAGTTTCATGGCAGGCAAAAGGAGAGTTTCAAGAAGGAAAGGATGGCTGGGCTTGGTGGCTTATGCCTGTAATCCTAGCACTTTGGGAGGCCGAGGAAGGAGGATTGCTTGAGCCCAGGAGTTTGAGGTTGCAGTGAGCTATAATTACGCCACTGTCCTCAGACAGTGTCCTTCGGACAACAAAGCGAGACCTTGTCTTAAAAAAAAAGAGAGGAGAGAGAGATATATATGAAGAGGTTAAATGAAGGGAACTTAGCATCCTCATTACAACATAAGCAAAAAGGTAGTGTCAGACAAACGTGGTATATTCAAGTTCAAGTAGTTCAGTGTAATTAGAAGAACTGAAAGAAGTTTGAAAGGAAATTTTGAAAAATGTGGACAGCATCCAGGGACAAATCATTGCAGATTGTTTCGGTGAAATAGTTTTTTTTTTTGAGACTGGGTCTCACTCTATTGCCTGGGCTAGACCAATGGTGTGATTATAGTGCACTGCAACCTCAAACTCTTCCCACTTCTGCCTCCTAAGTAGCTGGGCCTACAGGCATGCACTACTACACCCAGCTAATTTTTCCATTCTTTGTAGAGATGAGGGTCTCGCTATGTTGCTCAGGCTGGTCTTGAACTCTTGACCTCAAGCAATCCTCCCGCCTCAGCTTTTCAAAGTGCTGGGATTACAGGCATGAGCCACTGTGCGCAGCCTGTTTTGTCAAAATATCAGAAGAGCCGGTTTTGTTTTATTTAAATATACCCTTACATACTATTTGCTAGGTTCTGGCATTATATCTGCCCTTGAGGGACACAGTTTATTGAATGGGGAGAATAATGTGTTATTATTAATAGATTGTCAGCTAGGGATACCCTGATTTTTTCCTCTTTCCCTACCTGCATAGCCCTGCTAAAAGTGTTTGTTTCAATTCTGAAGGAGAAATAATTAAAACAAAGTTGTTTACCCCCATCTTGGATTGATGAGTTTAGTTTCCAGTTCAGTAAACAAGGACATTGAAGGACAATTGTCTCTGGCATATATAAAGGAAAAGGGAGCGATGTGGAGAAAGTCAATATGTGATTACATCTTATAATGTGGTAATTGAAATATTTTCAAAACCTCCTTTCAAAACCCTGGCATTTTTGTCTCTTCCTTCAGTGGAGAGTTGCCTTGTCTCTCGAGGAGGCTGCAATGTTAATGTGACCGCAGGAAACCCAGCTTATTGACACAAAGCAGGAGGGACAAATGTAGTTGAACTTACTGGTAATCAGAGGCTTTCAAACTTGTAAATTTTATAATTAAAACAACTGGCTAATTAAGCAGTTTAACCACTGGTAATTTGACCAAAACCTTTCATTTAAGGGGAGAAATGGTTCATTTAACTGTGATTTGAACCAGCTTCTTAATTAAGCAGCTGCTCTAATTATAGGAATTGCCCCAAACTGAATTTGAAAATGCCTCCTTGCCAAGGAATTCCAGTAGATAAGAGGCCAGGGCAGGCATTTGCAGCACTTTGACCTAAGTGTGTCATCATCTCAAAGATCAGTTTTGGTTCTGCTTTTTGAAACCACTGGTGGGTAATTGAGTTTCTAGGTACTTAAAGGTGGCAATTGGCATCTTTGTTTTCTTTCTTATATACACAAAATAGTTTATTATATGATGGAGGCATGAGAGAGCTATGAACCGTGAACTAAACTCATGATGATATTTGTACGTTTAGGACAGCAGAAGAGTTTCACAGAGATGGTGACATTTGAGCTGGTCCTGGAGGCTGTGTAGAATCATTGTCAGAGAGGTGTAGCCCCGGTAGGTGGGGACAGCCCAGCAAGGCGCAGAGGCATGAAAACTGCAGGGTTTGTACGGAATGGCAAGGGTAGCTCTGTGACTGGGAAGCAAGGTTTTTTAAAGGCCTAGAAGGAGAGGAGAATGAGATGAAGTAGTTGGAACCAGATTATAAAATCAAGATCTTTAAATGCTTGCCTGAGAAGTTTCAAACCTTGGGCAGCGGAAAACTATCAAACATTTTAAAATATGGCAAAGACTTTCCCTGTCTCATTCATTAGTGTCTCTGTAGTGCCTGGTACAGTGCCTGACAAATAGTAAATACCTGTACTTTGGAAAAAAATAATAAATAAATAGTTGAATTAACAAAGGAGAATAGCGTGATTAGATTTATATTTTAGGAATATTAATCTGTTAGCTCTAAAGGATGGAATGGGGGGTGGTATGGGAAACTTAGCTGGGGCTACTGCTCTAATTTCCTAACCCTTCCATCTGCTGTGTCCCAGATTAGGGCCTTTGTGCATGTTGTTTCCTCTACTTGGAATACTTATCCTTTATTTTTTCATCCAATAAACTCCTATTTGCCTTCCAAGTCTCAATTTTATTTTATTTATTTTTTGAATAGAAAATACATGTACACTGAACAAATTTTAAAAGGTACAAAAGAACATAAATAACTCCCCTGTCTTCTAACTACTTACTTCCCCTCCCTGGGCATAACCACTATTCCCATTGTCTTCTGAATGCTGGTCTCAGTTAAAAATCTCATTTTTTTCAGAGAAGCCTTCCCTGATACTCCATTCTCAAATAGGTTTACCTGTTGTGATTGCTTGAGCTCAGCAGTTCAAGACCAGCCTGAGCAAGAGTGAGACACAGTCTCTACTAAAAATAGAAAAAAATTAACCAGGCGTCATGGCTCATGCCTGTAGTCCCCGCTACTCGGGAAGCTGAGGCAGGAGAATTGCTTGAGCCCAGGAGTTTGATGTTGCAGTGAGCTACGATAACACCACTACACTCTACCCAGGATGACAAAGTGAAACTCTGTCTCAAAAAAAAAAAAAAATCTATGGTCTTTAAACCAATAAGAGGCCCTCTACCTCCCAAATACTCCCAGTCCTACAGAGGAGAATTTGTCTCCTTGTGTATGATCTGTCTCTGGAAGAGCTTAGGAATGGGTTTGTCTTATTTTCTCTCTTTTAGGTGGCATTCTACTGAGTACCAGTCGGCACTACAAGTCAAAGCCCACCCATGGCATTGGAAGATACCAGCACTTAATTAAAGCACAAGAGGTATGGGGCAGGGGGAGTCCTTTAGAAAAGGATAGTGTGCAGCTTTTGCAAAGACCTGAAGATCAGATATGTAGGTTGGGTAATATTGAAGATGGAAAGGACAGAGAGTTGCCCCTCAGTCCTCTCCAGTTATTTAGTTTGGGATTATCCAGACTGGAGATGTTTCTGTCAGCTTCTAATCTTGTTCTTAAGCCAGTTTATCATAGTGAAAAGCAAATGGTTTGATTTTATTATTTGTAATACTTTAAAAAAAAAATCTTAGTACAGTCCTTAGTTCAGTATGGACCTCACAGTGGAAATAATAAATTAAGTTTAGTTGAATGAATGGTTTATGACAAGTAGAGGTGGATTTATATTTTCAGCCAAACAGCTGATTTTTATAGTGTTTGCAGATCTAAATATACATGTGCTCCTTGAATCCATTATCACAGATAACTAGTTATTCTAAGCATTTTAAAATTATTTAGCTAATTTCGTTGGCCCCAGCTGCACAGTTGTTTCTATGGTGGTTAGATTTCTATGCATGTGCAGAGGATTTTGTGATGGAGTTGCCACAACACTGGCCTGAAAGTCAGAAGATCTGGCTTTGAGTCTCAATTCTATTACTTCCTATAAACAGTACAATTAGGGAGATTTTTCTGTTCTACTTGGGCAGATTTCAACATCTTTTGGCTCTTTGGCTTATTTTAATGCTCCCACGCAACCATGTATCTTCCATTTGCCTTTCTCTTCTTGGCAGAGGTCCTATACCACTGTATTTGGGCCTTAGAAGCCACTAAATTTGCCATTTTCTCCTGAGCATCGTCCTTATATTATGGAATATCATGAGAAGAACATTGCCATGTCTGAGGCCTGTATCAGGCAGGCTCCCAGCAGAAAACAGATGCCTTACTAAAATTGTTCCTTTGTAGTGGGAAGATTACTGAATTAGGAACTAGGAAACTTCTGTTCTAGGCTTGGTTTGGCCACTTTTCAGCTTTGTAACTTTGGATACATTAACCTTACCCATCTAGGTATGGTGGGCCTTGAAATTATACGTAAAATGTTGCATGTATATGAATTTTTCTAGAAAGAGGGTTCATAGCTTTTATTAGACTCTTCACAAAGGTTAAGAAACTCTAGATTAGAATATCTTTAAGAGTCTTCGAAGTTGGATATCATGTAACTTCATGATATTATGAACTATTTATTGAATATCTATTATGTGCTCGGCACTTTTTTTTTTTTTTTTTTTGGAGACAGGGCCTTGCTCTGTTGCCCAGGCTGCAGTGCAGTGGCATGACCTTAGCTCACTGCAGCCTTGAACTCCTGGGCTCAAGTGATCCTCCTGCCTCAGCTTCCTGAGTAGCTGGGACTAGAGGCATGTGCCACTATGCCCAGCTAATTTTTCTCATTTTTTGTAGAGATGGGGTTTCATTATGTTACCCAGGCTGATCTTGAACTCCTGGCCTCATGTAATCCTCCTTCCTTGGCCCCTCAAAGTGCTGGGATTACAGGCGTGAGCCACCGTCCCCAGCCGCTGGGAACTCCTGATGCCTTGCCTATTCAGAGTGGGTTGCAAAATAATTTTACAGGATGAATGAACAAGACCTGGTTATGCTCAGAGGGAGCTTGTAAATCAGCAGAGATAAGACACAGATAATTATACTCCCAGGCAGAAAGTGACAAGTGCTTAAAGGAAGATACAAAGTGCTATTAAAATTCAGAAGAAGGAGTGCTTTACACCCTGAGTTGTGACACCTTAGAGTAAGTTGTTTTATTTTGAGACATCCCTCTTCTAAAAGTCCCATATAAATTAGTGGAAAATAAAATTAATTTTGTTTGGGTGGGATTTTTGTTGTTGTTGTTTTTAAAAAATTTCTTGGGATCTTCTCTTTAAGATAATTTTCTGCATATGCAATGCTCTGACCCACTCCTTAGCTTGGTATAAAAGGAAATTTAATACCATGTGTCCTCATAATCTTCTCCAGCCTCTCTTCCCATTTCATGAATACCATGCTTTGACTGTGTCGGGCCTCTTGCTTTTCATCCAAATCATCATACTGTTTCATGGCCTCTCACATGCTGTCCTGTCTACTTGGAAGACCTTTTCCCCTTATTCACTTGGCTAACTCCTCTTCAACCTTTAAATCTCATTAAGAAAGCAAGATGAGGAGGTACACAAACAAATCTCGCCTTCTGAGAAACCTTCCTGAATTCCCTGCACTGACTTCCTTTTCCTACCATAAATTGCCAGAATTCCTTATGCATTCTCTGTCCTAGGACTTACTGCTCTATGTTAGTTTTTGGTTTTTTTTGGGAGGGGGGGAGCGTGGAGAGGGAGTTGGTTTTTTGGAGACAGAGTCTCGCTTTGTCGCCCTGGCTAGAGTGCAGTGGCATCATCATAGCTCACTGCAACCTCAAACTCCTGGGCTCAAGCGATCCTCCTGCCTCAGCCTCC
>NW_012147897.1:3598873-3599914 GCF_000956105.1 Propithecus coquereli
GGAGTGTGAGGTTGCTGTGAGCTAGGCTGACGCCACGGCACTCACTCTAGCCCAGGCAAAAGAGTGAGACTCTGTCTCAAAAAAAAAAAAAAAAACAAACCATTTATTATCATATATCAGGCGCTGTAACTACTATGTGTCAGGCTTCCAAAGCATTATTTCATTGTATAGTATTACAAATGGTGTATTTTATTTAATCCTCAGATTATCCTATGATTATTAAAAACCCTGTTTGAGGAATCTGAGACTCAGAGAGATTAAATGACTTGCTCAAGTAGCTAGTAATTTCCAGAGCTAATATTTGAACTGAAGATGTTCAGAATTCATCTAACATCTATGTTATTTCCATTTCATATAAATTCACTATATTGAGCTTCACGATAACCTTAGCTGTTACAGATGAGGAAAGTGAGGCCTAGAGAGAGAGGTCATCCAATGTCATGTAGTGACTGGGCAGACAGTTAGAATTTGGGTCCAGATTTTCTTTGGCTCCCATCTAAGTGTAGTGCTCTTTCTGCAGCACCAGGCTGTGCCTTCTGCGTGTCTCTTGAGTGTATGACACTGAGTTATAAACATACTCACTTGATCTGCATGTACCTCACAGCTCATTGTGGATTGTTCATAATACCATCACCAAATCATTCAAGTCCCTAGGTGTAAGTTTTGTTATTTTCATTACCAGAATTTCTGGAAGCTGAATATGCTGCAGGCATATCAGCCTTTTTGTTTGAGAATTAGGATGATGTAATTCCTTCCCAGTGTTCCCACCCTGGGAATGCTGCTTATAGTGATAGGCAGATACTATCATGTTTGAGGAGAGAACCTGGTCTTGGGGCCACAGACCTGGCTTCCAGTTCTGGCTACACACAAAGTGCCATTTCCTTACTGTTGTAACCTTAAACAAGTCATTTCTCCTTTTTGGGACTCAACTTCCCCTTATATAAAATTAAGAAGGAATGAGAGGCCGGGCGCGGTAGCTCACGCCTGTAATCCTAGCACTTTGGGAGGCCGAGGCGGGCGGATTGTTTGAGCTCAGGAGTT
>NW_012147897.1:3599964-3610166 GCF_000956105.1 Propithecus coquereli
GAGTAGCTGGGACTACAGGTGCACACCACCATGCCTGGCTAATTTTTTCTGTTTTTGGTACAGATGGGGTCTTGCTCTTGCTCAGGCTGGTCTCGAACTCCCAAGCTCAAGTGATCCTCCCGCCTCAGCCTCCCAGAGTGCTAGGATTACAGGCATGAACCACCGCACTCAGCCTCTGTTCTATGTTTTAACCCTCTGTTTTGATGACTGTCTCCCCTTCTAGATTGTCAGGTTCCTAAGGGTAGAGGTCATGTCTCATTTTTCTCTATATCCTCAGTGTCCAGCCCAGGGCCTGGCATCAAGGAAGGGACAGTAAATATTGACTGAGCTGAACCGAACTGTGGTTATTGGAGCTACCCTGAGGTTTTGTAACTCAGAGCTGGCAAACACCTGGCTCTAGATGACCTTGGTTGCTTGAAGGGAGTGTTGCTTCCTTTGGTTAGGACTGTAGGCTTTTCTCTGATGTCATTCAGTGTCCCAGGGTGGCTAGTACAGTAGTGCTGGATATTGGTGGAAGTTGCTCTGGGCTCCTGGCTTCCTGCATGGAACAGCGTAATGAAAGCTCTCATCTACCAGTTTACAGAGGCTCTGTCCTGAGTCCCTGTCTCTTTTATCCCCCTGGGGAGCTGGACTAGATAAACTAGAAGAAATCTTATGTGGCCTCCTTTCTTTTTCTTCCTAAGCCTAGAAAAAACAATAAGTAGCCGGATTCCCATTTTTTCCTATCTGGGTCTCAGTCTGGCTCCCCTATTCTCTTGAGCCCAACATCCATGAAACAAGAGTTAATTCTCACAAAGTGCTCTTGTCCCATTTCTGCTGGTGTAATCCCTTCATTCTTCCTTCCAAAGGTCCCACACTCAGTTGTATGGCTTCTGAACCTTGGGAAGCAAAGGTGGTATCTATCTCATCACAGCTTTCCTGTCAATACTGATTTTATCTCGTTCTTGCATGGCCTGGTTTATAATCTGGTTCCCATCCCTCCATCTTATGCCCTAGTCTGTGATGCTTCTCTGAGGAGGTAGCAGGAGGAGTGATAAAAATGAAGCTTCCTTTTGGGTGGCAGCATGGGGAGTGACAGCAAATGTGGTATTCCAGTTCACAGTATGGACACAACCTCCTTCTCATTGATTTCCCTTTTTGCACCCTATGTTTCAGGCATGTTTTCTCATACACCCATGTTCACCTGCCCCTGTGCCTTTGCACATGTTTTTTCCTCCATATGGGATGATTCCCTTTTTTTCTCTGCGGTGCTCATCCTGTAAGACCCAGCTTAACTTGTGGCAGTGAGGAATCACATTTCAGAGCATATCTCCAGACCTAGCACCATCTCAGTGTGTAGATGTCATTATTCCATTAAAGGCCCTGCATCATTCTGTTGAATTTAAAAGGCTTCAGATGTTTTGGATTGATTTATATTTGATAGAAATAAAAATAATAACAGTCATTCACATTTGTATAGCACTAACTCATTTCTCCCAAGACCACTTACTTGCCCTCAACTGTTATCCATCTTCCAATCGTGGGGTAATAACAGCTCAATAATCAGAGAATTGCCAAGAGGAAGATGTGGCAGGATGAAATGGAGGCAAGAAAAATTGCTGTCAGTTTGTTATATGTTCCCATTCCCAGGCTCTGGAGCAAGAGAGTAAGGTATGTCCTTTATAACTCCAGCAATTTTCTTTCTCTTTATGGAATGGCCCCTAGGAATCAAGTTATCTTTCCCTTGGAAACTTCATGCTCTTTTTACTGTTGATATAGAGGAAGTGTCTGCCATTTCTGACACCTTTTTACTTTGTTGTAGCACCCATATATAGATCAACTCTCACAGCCACAAGTGTAAGGAGACTGGAATCATTCCCAGAAAAATCAGCAGGACGGAATTACTTTATGGTAACAGTGCTAGCTTCCTGGGAACAAAAAGATTAGTTTTGCTGGTCTAGTGACAGTAGGGCTAGACATGTATTAATATTATAGGATTGGCTTAGGGAGAGTTGTTTTATACTAGCATTGATGTTTTACCTCAAATCTATTTCTTGTAACTCACTGAAAAGAAAAACCATTACTGAGCATCTACTATATGCCAGGCACTGTGCTGAATACTGATGATGCTCACGTGAATGGACGTGCTCTCTTCCTACAAAAAGCATACAGTCTGCTGGCAAAGTTAGTGCTCAGAAATGTAACTAAATACATTTGGTAAGTGCTTTATTAGGAGAATATACTAAACATCAAGAGAGCAAAGAGGAGCAATTCTCTCATCATGTTGTACATGGTAAATACATACAACTTTATCTATCAATTTTATTTTATTTTATTCTGTTGTACTTTTTTATTTATTTTTAAAGATAGGATCTTGTTCTATTGCCCAGGCTGGAGTACAGTGACACAATCGTAGCTCACCACAGCATCGAACACTTGGGCTCAAGCAATCCTCCCCACTTTAACCTCCTGAGTAGCTAGAATTATAGGAATATGCCACTACGTCCAGCTATGTTTTTTTTTGTTTTGTTTTTATGTTTTTGGTTTTGATTTTTAGTTTTTTGGATTTTATTTATTTTTTTTTCAGAGATGAGGTCTCAATATGTTGCCCAGGCTGGTCTTGAACTCCTGGGCTCAAGTAGTCCTCCTGTCTCCCAAAGTGCTGGGATTATAGGTATGAGCCACCATGCCCCAACATATCTGTTAATTAAAAAAAAAAATACATTTTTTTTAAAAAAGGAAGCAATTCTTCATTAAAGGATCAGTGAAGGTGTCACAGAGTTCACCTCAGCAAACATTTATTAAATGCCACCTGCATTCTTGGTACTGGGTATGTAAAGTTGAATTGGACATTCCTCTAGGAGTATCCATTTACTTGAGGTAGCTGGTAACACTGGGCTGTAAAGGACATAACAACATTACCTGGGGGTTTTCCAGGCACAGGTAATGACCCCTGTGAAGACCTGACTCTTTGCCTGTGCCATTAGAGCCCCTAGCCTCCAGCCTACTGGGAGTCTCACCCTGCCTCACCTGTTCTGCCAAACTACAACAATGTGAAATTGTTAGATGGATTCATGTTTGACATTAATAACAGTAATGATCCCTTTCCATTTTCAAAGTGCTTTAACATCCATTATCTCAGTGCCTTGTAACCCATATGCCCTTGGTATGCTGGTGGTCCTAGAGCTGAACCCCTCCTCAAGTTTAGTGATAACGCCTTCCCCATTTTAGAGAAACATTAAATGAATGGATAGAATTTTCTAAATTTCAAGTTTTTCTTCCATCAGTTTTACTTGATGAAGACAAATATTAACAGAGAAACTCAGATATGTTTTCATATTTTTTGAGATGCAGAGAACTCCATTTATAAAATATATACATATTTTCTGCTAGTCCTTGTTATGTCTGATGAAAGTACATTGATTTGATGAGTATTTCATAGTGTTTCACAAAGAAAAACATGATTTTTTTTTTTTTTAAAGAAACAGGGTCTTGCTCTTACCCCGACTGGAGTGTGGTGGCGCCATCGTAGCTCACCACTAGAACAAATTTGAAAACCATGCTTTTTTTTTTTTTTTTTGAGACAGAGTCTCACTCTTTTGCCCGGGCTAGAGTGCCGTGGCATCAGCCTAGCTCACAGCAACCTCACATTCCTGGGCTCAAGCAATCCTTCTGCCTCAGCCTCCCGAGTAGCTGGGACTACAGGCATGCGCCACCATGCCCGGCTAATTTTTTCTATATATTTTTAGTTGTCCGATTAATTTCTTTCTATTTTTAGTAGAGACGGGGTCTCGCTCTTGCTCAGGCTGGTTTCGAACTCCTGAGCTCAAACAATCTGCCCTACTCGGCCACCCAGAGTGCTAGGATTACAGGCGTGAGCCACCGCGCCCGGCCCACGAAAACCATGCTTTTTGATTCAGCAAATATCCTATGAAGGAGGCAGGACAGGAAAGAAAACTGATTGAGGAGCATAAGTAATTTCTCCATG
The DNA here is from genome assembly GCF_000956105.1 of Propithecus coquereli. Classification (NCBI taxonomy): domain Eukaryota; kingdom Metazoa; phylum Chordata; class Mammalia; order Primates; family Indriidae; genus Propithecus; species Propithecus coquereli. The sequence goes on from NW_012147897.1 coordinate 3,603,932, forward strand.
AACATATGACTAGTAAATGATGGAAGCAGAACTAGAATTCAGTTTAATTGAACACAACATGTAATATTGCTGGGCTCTAGGAATAGAAAGATGAATGAGACATACTACTTTCTTACGTGAATTACAATAGTGGTTTGGCTACCATAATAGCCCCACAATAATAGGGGCTTAAACAAGATAGAAGTTTATTTCTCTGTCACATAAAAGTGTAAGTAGATATTCCAGCTTTTTGTTTTGCCAGCCTTATCATACTGCTTCTGTCTCGTGGTTTGAGATGGCTGCTTTCTCTTCAGCTATCATGTTCACACTCCAACTAGCCAGGAAAGGGAAAGGGGAAGCAGTGGGCATGTTTCTTCCCATTAAGAGTACATTTAAGACATTACACATATCGCTTCTGCCCATACCTCACTAGCCAGAACTGTCACATATCCATACGTAGCTGCAAGATTGCTGGGAAATGTCTTTTTTGTTATGAATGGTCATGTGCCCAGCTAAAATCCAGCAATTCTGTTATTAAGGGAAAAAGGGGGAATAGATATTGAGGAAACTGGCAGGCTTTACACCTGTCCTTAGAGGAAAAGACAGAGGTCAAGAGAAATGTTTTAGAATTAGGCAGACCTGAATTAACACATTAATTACCACGTGAGTTGTATTTAACTCGTGCTAGTTTTGAGTCCGGGGCCTCATGAAGCAAAACTGGGGCAAAAACCTACAGTTGGTTTGTGAAAATCTTATTTGTCGATGTTCTTATTGTTACAATTAATATTGGCAAATTAATTCTAAGAATGTGGATTAAATGAATACAAGTCAATAAATTTAGTTTTCGATTAAATTAGAAAGGATTGTTTTCTGATTTTTTATTCTATTTTCATAATAAAATACCATGGTCCCAAGGAAAAAATTTTTTTTCTAGTGTGGCAGTCAGTGTGTTAAAGATTCAGCTCTGATGCTTACTAGTTGTGTATCCTAGGGTACGTCACTTGACTTTTCTAAGCCACAGTTTCCTTGGCTTTGGTAGGAAATTTTACTTTCCAATGTTGATGTGAAGAGTAGGCTAACTGAGAAAATTTTAAGTACTTAGCACAGTGTCTGAAACATAGTGCCAATAAGTGGTGATGATGACGATGATGATAGCATTAGTCTCTTTTTACAATCCCATAACACTCTATTCTCCTTCAAAACATGCATCTCCTTATAATTACCTGTTCTGTATATGCCTTTCCCAATAGATTACAAGCTTCAGAGAGAAGGGACTATGGCTATCTTATTTACTGTCATATCCCTAATACTAACCCTAGCCTGGCTCATCACCAGTGGTCAGTAAATATTTGTTGAAATCAGTGAACATGTGTGGTAAGTGAGAGTGTCGTGCACGGAGGGGATGGTATGAGAACGTATAGGGGAGGTACCTAACTCAGTGTGAGGAATCAGGGAAGGCTTCCTGGAAGAGCCTGAGCTGTCTTAAAAAGTGAGTAGGAGTTTCTCAAATTAAGGTTGTGGGGTAGGGAGTCAAAGGCTTTGCAGGAAGGGGAAACATTCTGGGCAAAGGTGGTGAGACATTAATCCTGGAGATGCAGCATTTTGTTAATCCGAGAGTCTCAAGTGGGCAGTAGGGGATGAGGAAAGATGAGACCTCAGAAGTAGGCAGGTCTGAAGCAAAAAATAACATTTGTTGAGTAACTATATATATCCTTATATGTCATGCCAAAACCTGGGTGTATCGACTCTACTCACTGCCCTTTCAGCTGCACCCACCTGAAGTGGTTGCTTTTGGGTTCCCCTTCAGAATTTAATTGGCATAATGCAGGCAAGGTAGCTTGTGTTGAACTCGCCTTGCACTCCCCTTTATGATTAAATTAAGATGATCTTTTCTTTCATCTGTGTCTTTTCTCTCTCTGTGGACTGTAAGCTTCTTTTTTTTTTTTTCTTTTTTCATTTTTCTCTCGTTTTTTAGTAACACAACCTTGCAGTATAAACTGTCAGCTTCTTGAGGGCTGGGACTGTGTTTTCTATTTCTTTGGTGTCTTTCCGTAGAGTGGTTGAACTAGCACTTTGCACACAGCAGGTGCTTAATAAGTTCTTTATTTAGTAAAGCTTACCAATAGGATACTGGAACCATGCTTACCTCCAATTTATAGTAACAATAATAATGTCCTATATATATATATACTTACCACTCAACCTCTTTTTTCTTTTTTCCTGACCTATAGTTAAGTGCTACTCAACCTCTTTTTAAAATACCATTTATTGACCGGGCGCGGTGGCTCACGCCTGTAATCCTAGCACTCTGGGAGGCCGAGGCGGGCAGATTGTTTGAGCTCAGGAGTTCGAAATCAGCCTGAGGAAGAGCGAGACCCCGTCTCTACTAAAAATAGAAAGAAATTAATCGGACAACTAAAAATATATGGAAAAAATTAGCCGGGCATGGTGGCGCATGCCTGTAGTCCCCGCTACTTGGGAGGCTGAGGCAGGAGGATCACTTGAGCCCAGGAGTTTGAGGTTGCTGTGAGCTAGGATGACGCCACGGCACTCTAGCCCAGGCAACACAGTGAGACTCTGTCTCAAAAAAAAAAAGAAGGAATGAGAGACTAAATTAACTCTAAGATCCAGTCCAGCTATAATAGCCTGTGATTCTAATTTGACTCCTTTCTCTATCTGCTCTTTCCCAGCAAAGTTTCTCTGTAACTTTGGGCAAGTAAGTTGCCTTCAGAGGACCTCAGTTTAGTAGTAATAATGTGAGCATTTCTGTACAAAAGTGGTTTAGTAGTTTATGCCATGGTCCATTTGGGGGACGATAGTGCAATCCTACAGGGCCCTAAGAATGGCTGCCCTGGGCCATCCCACAGTGAATCCAGGCCAGTAATAGGAGTGCCAAGGTTTGATGGTGGGCAGTAGTCCATCTTCCCTACCACCTTTCTTCTAGCTTCCTTTCCTTTCCTTGCCTACCTGTCCTCCATGTCCCATCAGGATCGGCTTCCCAAACCACAGCTTTATTCACGTACGTGCTTTGCACAGATATCTTTAATAGCTCCCCATGGCATTTGTGGAAGGCCTGAACTCAGTCAGTAGGAATAGAGAGAATGGGATGGATGTGAGAAAAATTGTGCAGGTAAAATTACAGAAACTGGTGTCTGGTATTATACACAGTTAAGCTCTTGCTGGCTATGCTGTGCCCTGGCTCAGAACTGAAATATATACTGTAATATCACAATGGGCTCCTGATTATGTGGATTGCTCCAGGCGGATCTAGGCCAACATGGAAAAGCAAGTGAGATGGCAAGAGGGACACTGGAATCAGCTTCCTTTCTTTGTTCCCCTAAAGCAACACCTTTGAAGAGCCCCGGCATTTTCCTCAGTTAAGAAAAGCCTCCTACAGGCTTCAGAGAAGCTCCTCCCCTCTGTGCTGGAAAATTTCAGCTGCTCTCCATTGCATTCTGACTTTAGCATTCTTCACAGCTCTGACTGCAGAGCTGACTGTCACGATGAGAAGTCCTGCTTGCTGCATTTAGCCATGGGTGTGGCGGGCTCTAAAGAAGAGACAGCCAAATTCCTGCACCTTGATGGCTGGTCTCTAGAGGATAGCTTCTCACTGATAGCAAGGTCTAGCACCCTGGGGTGGTCACCACTGTTAAGAACTTTCCTAATACAGAGACTGCAGTGGAAAACTTTCCTACATTGGAGGTCGGGTGGTCTGGGTTTTAGTTCCTGGGATCTATCTTGTTTGGCTGTATAACTTTGGGGAACATATTTAATCCTTCTGGGCTTCATATTCTTCCCCTGCAAAGATGAAGAACCAGGACAAAATCATCTCAAAATTTTTTCCCGTTCTAAAATTCCAAAATAGTGACTCATTACGTGTTTTCTCTCTGCCAGGCTCTGTGCCAGATACGAGAAATATAAAAATGAAAATAATAATAAAAGTTAATATTTACTGAGTATTTAAATGTGTACCACAGATTGTATTAACCTCTTTATACATAGTATTTTGTTGAATTCTCAAAACATCTCTGTGAGATCAGGCCTATCTAGTATCAATATTACTGGTTTGTGAAAGGACCATTTCTTTTCTTTTTTTTTTTATGGAACGATTCATGAATTTGCATGTCATCCTTGTGCAGGGGCCATGTTAATCTTCTTTGTATCATTCCAATTTTAGTATATGTGCTGCTGAAGTGAGCACAAGGCCCATTTCTTTGTCCTTTCCTTGCTTCCCTAAATTGGGTTCCTGCTCTTGTAGGTTGATCTCAAGAGCCGTGGTGTGGAGAAACCATTCCAGGTACTCTGTCAAGAACAACTCTGCTGGTGAAGCCACTAGACTGCTGGCTATTAGACAGGGATAACTTAAGACGTATAAGTGGAGATAAATTTTCTCCTTTTTTTCTTCAAAAAGCTATTTTTACCCATGTCAAGACTTATTCTACATATCTAATTATTATGACAGTGTGGTATTGTCTCTAGGATAGTCAGATAGCCCGATGGAACAGAATAAAGAGAAAAGGAATAGATCCACATATCTATGGAAACTTATTATATGACAGAGTGGACACTGCAGTGCAGTGATGCTGGGTCATTTGGGCTAATGATCATATGAAAAAATGACTCAACTCCTATTTCATACTGTACACAAAAATTACTTAAAAATGGATTGTAGGCCAGATGCAATGGCTCACGCCTGTAATCCTGATACTTTGGGAGGCCAAGGCAAGAGGATCACTTGAGGCCAAGAATTCAAGATCAGCCTGGGCAACAGTGAGACCCCATCTCTACAAAAAATTTAAAAATTAGTCGGGCATGGCGGTGCATGCCTGTAGTCCCAGTTACTCGAGAGGCTAAGGCAGGAGGATTGCTTGAGCCTGGGAGTTAGAGGCTGCAGTGAGCTATGGTGACGCCACTGCACTCTAGCCAGGGTGACAAAGAGAGACTCATCTCAAAAAAAAAAAAAAAAAAGTATTGTAGATCTAAATGAAAATGTTTAAATAATAAAACTGCTAGAACCTAAAATATAAGAATATCTTCATGATTTAAGGTAAGCAAAGATTTCTTAAATAGGACACAAAAATCACTATAACCACAAAAGAAAAAAGTGAATCAATTGGACTACATTAAAAATAAGAACTTCTCACCAAAATACACCATCAAAAAGTGAAAAGGGAAGCTACAGAAAAGGAGAAGATATTTGCAGCTACATGGAAAGGATCATTTCTAGAATATATAAAGAACCTCTATAAATCAACAAGAGAAAAGCAGACAACCCAGTTTTTAAAATGGCCAAAATATTTGAATAGGCAGGTACTCAAGGCCAGTACAATATCCAAATGGCCAGTAAACATGTGGGAAGGTGCTCAGGCTCAATAGACATAAAAGAAATTCAAGTTAAAACCTCACTGCAGGGGGGAGGGGGGGAAGGGCAACATATGTAACCTAAACATCTATACCCCCATAATATGCTGAAATAAAAAAAAAAAAAAAAACCTCACTGCATTACCACTACGTAGCCACCAAAATGGCTAAAGCAAACAAACCAGAAAACCTGAGTGTAAGTTTTATATGTGTTGGCAAGAATGTTGAACAATTATTAATAGAACTCTCATATATTGATGGTGGGAATCTAAATTGGAAATCACTTTGTAAAACTGTTCAAGAGTATCTGTTAAAGATCAACACATACATACTCTATAACTCAGACATTCGGTTCCCAGGTATATTCCCAACAAAAATACATACATATATTCACTAAAAGATGAATAGAAGAACATTGTTAGCAGTACTATTCATAATGGCCCTCCCTGGAAACAATCCAAATTCCCACCAACAGTTGAAAGGATAAGTAAATTGTAGACTATACAGTGGACTGCTAGAGCAATGACAAGGAAAGAACTGCTATTGTACATAATGCATGATGAACCATAGAAACTTAATGAATGAAAGAAGCTAGACACAAAAGAGAATGTACTTTATCATTCCATTTTCTTGAATTTCAAAAACATGTGAAATAATGCTATGGTTTTATAAGTCAGAATAGTAATTACCAATTTGGGAAAAGGAAGCCTTTTGGGGTACTGTTAATGATCTATTTCTTGTCCAGGATACTGATTACAAGATATTTTTACTTTGTGAAAATTCATTAAGCTCTGTGCTTATTTATGCATTTTTTGGTATGAATATTATATTGCAATGAAAATGTCACTAAAAACAATTTTTAAAACATAGTAGAACCCAGCTTGGTGGTGCACAC
>NW_012147897.1:3610603-3620010 GCF_000956105.1 Propithecus coquereli
AAAAAAAAAAAAAAAAAACTCAAAAAACAGATTCTAAGATTCTAATTTTAAACTGATAAAAGTTTACATTTTTAAAAATTCAAAAAATATAGAAAGAAAGTAGTTAAAAATTCTGTTTCCTACCTCTATTCCCCAGCCATCCAGTTCCCTCACAGGCAGCCAATGATTGTAGTATTTTTGTACATTCTTCCAGAGATATTTTTTGGATATGCAAGCAAATAAATATGTTTGTAATTACACACATGCTCATGCACACACACACACACACACACACACATCTGTTCTCTCCTATCTACCCTTTTTATATGTGTGGCAATATTTTGAAAACATTATTCTACAGTTTGCCTTTGTCATTTAATTTATCTTAAACACCTTTCCCTATCAGTACATAAAGAAGTGCCTTATTTCTTCTTACAGCTGCATAATTTATTTGACAAGTCTCCCTTTTCATGGGCATTTAGGTTAGATTATTTTCATTTGAGAAGCTTTCTTCAGTCTGACCTATGTTGTATGAAATATCTTTTCCCAGGCCTGCCTCATTTTAACTTGTTATACCAGCCTACACAAGTTGATATGTAGTGAAACAATATCTTATATGACAGGGAAAGGAAGAAATCAAATAATTATTGTATCTCTTAGTTCTCAAATGGAAGGCTATGTGTAGACAATTGTTGAATTTTAGAGCTAGAATGACTAGAAGAGAACTAATGCTAAGATTTCTTGCTGTTGATTTCTTTAAGATTCTGATGAAAGCTAAGGATTCTGTCTTCATAAAAAAGTGCTCGTAAAATTTTGCATATAAATTTTGGGGTTCATAGACCCCTTGAAATCCATCTATGGGTTCTAGATTAAGAATATTTTAATCTAAAAAATAGAAATAAAAAAAGAATATTTTAATCTAGTATAACCCCGTCAATTTACAAATTGAGAAACAGAAGGCCAGAGATGTGAGGTGAGTCTCAAAACAAGGTAGTAGCAGAAGACAGTCACACGTATTCATGTTAAAGCAATTACAGCAATATTGTCTCTCCTTGCTTTGGCTGATGTCACAGCCCAGACTGGCCAGCGAAGCTGCCTGTTCCTTCCCAGGAACCTTCAGTTTGTAGGTAATGTGTAACCTGAGAGAAAAATGGTGAGCAAATTTATTTGAAAGATGGACTATTTTAATATCAAAGTGGTATTATAGGAATTTCTTATACAAAACTTTGATTTATTTTCTTTCTCTTTTTATTTGTTTTCTGTTTAGCCCAAGAAGAAGAGGGGAAAAGTAGAAGTGAAAGCCATTAATTTGGGGACAGATTATGAATATGGTGTTTTAAACATTCATCTGACTGCTTATGACATGACCCTGGCAGAGAGTTATGCCCAATATGTTCACAACCTCTGCAACGATCTCTCCATTAAAGTTGAAGAAAGGTATGAAGGATGCCTTTGTATGGAATGTTCTTGGTGTGGGTAGGATGATCTGCTTTTTTGTTAAATCAAGTTTTTGAGATATAATTTACATGTAGTAAAATTCACTCTTTTTAGGTGTATAGTTTGCCACAATCAAAATATAGAGCAGTTTCATTAACCCAAAAAATTCCCTGCTGCCCTGGTGTGGTCACTCTCCTTCCCCTCTCTCACTCAAGTCCCTGGCAACCACTGATCAATTTTCTGTCCCTATTGTTTTAACTTCTCCATAATATCATGTAAATAGAATCACACAGTATGAGCTATTTGTGTCTGGCCTCTTTCCCTTAGCATAATGTGTTTGACATTCATCCATGTTTTTACAAGTTTTTTTTTAATTGTGATAAAATACACATAACATGAAGTTTGCCATACTAACCATTTTTAAATGTACAATGTTGTGATATGAAATACATTCATAATGTTGTGCAACCATCACCACCATCCACCTCCATAACTCTTCATCTTACAAAACTGAAACTCTGTATCCATTAAACAGTAACTTCTCATTCCCACCTCCCCCCAGCCCCCAGCAACGACCCTTCTACTTTCTGTCTCTGATTTTGACTACTCTACTTCTTATAAATGGAATCTTATCTTTTTGTAACTGGTTTATTTCCCTTAGCATAATGTCCTCAAAGTTCATCCATATGGTAGCATATGTCAGAATTTCCTTCCTTTTTAAGGCTGAATAGTATTATATGTATATACACACCACATTTTGCTTAAAACCACTATGAGATACCTCTGTATACCTATTAAATAGCTTTAAAACAAATTGACAATACCAAGTGCTGACCAGGAAGAGGAGAAATGGCTTATTTGCCATCTGTATATCTTCTTTGATAATGTGTCTCTTCAAATCTTTTGTCCCTTTTTAAAATTGGAACGAACTGCAGTGGCACAGACATGTAGTCCCAGCTACTTAGGAGGCTGAGGCAGGAGGATTGCTAGAGTCCAGGAGTTTCAGGCAACATAGCAAGACCCTGTCTCTAAAAAAAAAAAAAAAAAGTTGGGTTTTTGAAAAATTATTGAATTATGGAAATTCTTCATCTGTTTTTTAGATACCAGTTCCTTTTCAGATATGTGTTTTACAAATATTTTCTCCTTCTATGACTTATCTTATTGTCTTCTTAACAGTGTGTCTTTTGAATAGCAGTAGTTTTTTAAGTTTGGTGAAGTTCAGTTTACCAATTTTTTCTTCTATGTTTTGTGCTTTTGGTATCATACCTAAAAATCTGGCTTGGCATCGTGGCTCATGCATATAATTTTGGGAGGCCAAGGCAGGAAGATTGCTTGAGGCCATGAGTTTGAGAGCACCCTGGGTACTGTAGCAAGGCCTGCTTCTATAAAAAAATTTTTTAATTAGCTGGATGTGGTGGTGTATGCCTTATAGTCTCAGCTATTTGGGAGGCTGAGCAGGAGAATCACTTGAGCCCAGGAGTTTGAGGTTGCAGTGAGCTGTGATAACCCCACTGCTCTCTAGCCTGGGCAGCGGAGTGAGACCCTGTCTAAATCAATCAATCAATAATCAATCTATCTATCTTAGCCTAACCCAAGATCACAGAGATATTTTCCTATGTTTTCTCCTAGAAGTTCCATAGTTTTAAGTTTTACATCAGTGATACATTTTGAATTATTTTTGTATATAATGTGAGATATGGATAAAAGTTCTTTGTTTTTTTGCATGTGGATATCCAGTTGTTCTAGCACCATTTGTTGAAAAGATTTTCTTTCTCCGTGAATTATCTTAGCACCTTTGTTGACAATATATTGACCATGTATGTGTGGGTCTATTTCTGGACTCTGTTCTGTTACATTGATTACATATATATACATATCTATCCTTACACCAATACCACACAGTCTTGATTTCTTTCAATCCCAACTCCCACCGTCAGTCTCTGGCAACTACTGATCTATTTTCTGTCTCTGTAGTTTTGCCTTTTCCTGAATGACATATAAATAGAATCATATAGTGTTTTTCCTTTTGAGTCTGGCTTCTTTCACTTAGCAAAATGTGTTTGAAATTTATCCATGTTGTTGCCTGTATAAAGTAGTTTGTTCCTTTTTGCTGCTGAGTAGCATTTCATTGAAAGGATGTACCACAGTTTATCCACTCACTGATTCAAGGACATTTGTATCATTTCCAGTTTGTGGCAATTATGAATAAAGCCACTATAAATATGTGCAGATTTTTGTGAGAACATAAGTTTTTATTTCTCTAGTGTGTGATTTCTGTGTCAAATGGTAAGTGTAGTATATGTAAATTTATAAGAAACTACCAAACTGTTTTCCAAAGTGGTTGTGCAATTTTACTTTCTCACCAGCAAATTATGAGAGTTCCAAGTTCTACATTCCAAGTTTCCTTTTAAAATTAATTTTTTAAAGTGAGTTGATTTAAAAGAAAAATATTTAATAAATAATAGTTTGGATAGTTTGCCATTGTACAAGGTAGTGCATAGCCTAATATGGGGATATGGGAAAAATTATACTTTCTTACTCATTAGATATTAGTATATTCCCATTTTACAGATGTGGAAACCAAGACCTAGAAGGCCCAAAAGTCACAAAACCAGTAAGTTGCCTCAATTTAAACCCAGTTCTCCCTAACTCCAGTATTATTAGTTCTATAGGGTCTTATTTTAAATCCTTAAGCCAAATTTGAACTTTTAAACCTTTATAACTTAGAGTGCAGCTGTGCTGAAAGTGCTCTTTAGAAGATTTGATAATAAGCTATGACTTTAGCTCTCAGAGCTGACAGTACTTCAATTCTTTTAAGTCTAAAAATGTGCTTTATCTCTTTCTGATGCCCCAGAGAGTTGGTTGCTCTTTCAGCACTTGACACACACCTCTATCATGTCACTTAGTGTTCTGGGCTGTAATGATCTGTTCATGTGTCAGTTCCCCTTCCCTCTGACTGTGCATTCCCTCTAGATGGGGACTGTGTTCTTTGTTTCTTTAGTACTTAGCACAAGACCTGCCACATGGGAGATATTCAGTCATTGTTGAAAGAATGACAGATTCTTGAATATGACTACACAATCCAGTTGTGTGGTATATATACATTTCCTAAAGTTTAATGAAAGTGTTGTTTGTTTGTTTGTTTGTTTTGAGACAGGGTCTCTCTCTGTTGCCCGAGCTAGAGTGCAGTGGTGTCATCGTAGCTCATTGCAACCTCAAACTTCTGGGCCGAAGCAATCCTCCTGCCTCAGCCTCCCGAGTAGCTGGGACTATAGGTGCATGCCACCACGACTGGTTAATTTTTCTATTTTTTGTAGAGACAGGGGCTCGCTTTTGCTTAGGCTAGTCTCAAACTCCTTGCCTTAAGCAATCCTCCTGCTTTGGCCTCCCAGAGTGCTAGGATTACAGGTGTGAGCCACTGGGCCCAGCTATGAAAGTGTTTTTAATTAATTCAGAAACTATTAATTGAGCCTCTTCTTGCAATATGGTAGGTACTACACCACTGGACATTCTGACTGGAGGATACTAGGGGTGAATCTCCCTGATTTCAGGGAGTATATACACATACAGTACACACACACAGACATGGACATACATACATACACACCAGGAGACATAATTATAACATAATGTAGAAGGCAACATGTGAAAGACAAAGTGCAAAGACCGTTCAAGGAGGCAGAGTAGCATAGGAATTTAGAGCAGTGCTTCTCAAAGTACCACTTCAAAAGATATCAGGAGTTTATGCCAAAATGTACATTCATACTTTGCTTCCTTCATGAAGAAAGTCTTGCTGTTAAAAAAAAGAGTTGGCTGAATTAAACAGTATATTTAGTGACTGGTGTATGCTTTTTATCTCGTCATGAACTAATGACATTCAGTTTATTCGTTGCAGCTTGTCTATGGACCATATTTGGAATAACAAGTGGCTAAGAGTACAAGCTCTGGAATCAAACTGCCTACATTGAAATTCTGGCTCTGCCAGTTATTAGCAATATGACCTTGGGAAATTCTGAATCTCAGTTTCCTCATCTATATAATGGGGATGATAATTTTTCTATTTCTTTGAGTTCTGAAAATTAAATAAACTAGTACATGACAGCACTTAGCGTAGACACTGGCACATTGTAAACACTCTGTAACTAATGTTATTGTTATTAATAATTAATGAAGACTTTTTTTCCAGCTGGCAAGGATTAGAGATAATTTCTTGGAGGTTGTGATGGCAAAGAGGCATTAAATGTCATTCACAGAATGTTACTGTCATACCTACTGTGGATCAATTTCTTGGAATAGTGTTTTAAATTTTCAGAAGGATTCTTTAAAGATGCTGCTTTTTTGGCTGGGCGTGGTGGCTCATGCCTGTAATCCTAGCACTCTGGGAGGCCAAGGCAGGAGGATCACTTGAGCTCAGGAGTTGAGACCAGCTTGAGCCCTGAGCAAGAGTATGACCCAATCTTCACTAAAAATAGAAAAAATTAGCCAGGCATGGTGGCACATGCCTATAGTCCCAGCTGCTCAGGAGACTGAGGCAGGAGGATTGCTTGAGCCCAGGAGTTTGAGGTTGCTGTGAGTTAAGCTGATGCCTTGGCACTCTAGCCTGGGCAACAGAGAGAGACTCTGTCTCAAAAAAAAAACAAACAAAAAAAGATGCTGCTTTTAAAAACCTGACTGTAAAAATCCCTGGCTGCATTTGAATGAAGGCAGGAAGGCAGTAACATTTGTCGAGCACCAGCTACCACTCTGATAAAGCTAATTACTTTTTCTGTATATTATTTTACTTAATTCAAAGAAGCGTCTTGCACATAGTGGATCAAAGCATCAACTCTCAAGCCAGACTGCCTGGGTTTTACTCTTGCTTTGCCGCATTCTTACATTCCGACATTGGGCAGTATACTTAACCTCTTTGTGCCTGGTTTCCTCATATGTAACATGGGGTTAATAAAAGTACCTACCTAAAAAGACTGTAGTGAAAATTGAGGGAGCTAATACATTTAAAGTGCTTAGAACTATGCCCAGCAACTGCTGGCTGCTATTATTATTGTTGTTATTATTATAGAAGCTTGCCTATAATTCCTATACCTAATAAGTGACAAGGTCTGGATTTGAATCCACTTTTTTTTCCTACCTCTTGATTCTTCCAGTTCTCCACATAGCATTTAGGTTGATCTTTCTAGAATGGAAATAAGATTATGTCACTCTCCTGCTTAAAATCCTTTGATGACTTCCTACTCCTTTAGGATCTAAATAAAATTTCTTCTTGTGGCTTGCCTTTCTTCACATTTTCTCTCCCTCTACCTCCAGTTACACTGGCTTTGTTTTTGCCTCTTTCTACCTCGGGACCTTTGCATATGCTCAGTTTAGACTACTCTTCCCCCTTCAACTAACTATAACCCCTACTTTTTTCTTAGGCATCATCTTGAATTTTACTTCTTGAGGGAACCTCATTAAGTTAGGTCCTTATTAGCTGGGCATGATGGCTCACACCTGTAATCCTAGCACTCTGGGAGGCTGAGGCAGGAGATCACTTGAGGTCAGGAGTTCAAGACCAGCCTGAGCAAAAGCAATACCCCTCTCTCTACTAAAAATAGAAAAAATTAGGCAGGCATGGTGATGCATGCCTGTAGTCCCAGCTACTCAGGAGGCTGAGGCAGGAGGATGGATCACTTGAGCTCCCAGGAGTTGGAGGTTCCAGTGAGCTATGATGATGCCACTGCACTCTAGCCAGGGTGACAAAGTAAGACTCTGTCTCAAGGGAAAAAAAAGGTAGGTCCTTATGTTATATATTTAGAAGTAACGGGTATATAACTTCTCTTTTGTAACACGTGTTACTTATGTTGTAATTACTTGACTATTATTGGTCTTTCCTATTAGACTTTAAGCTCTGTAAAGCAAGGCCTCTTTCTGTCTTCATTAGTGGTCTAACCCTAAGACTTTGCCTGGTGCCTGACACATAGTAGGCACTAAATAAATATTTTTTGATTTGGATCGAATCCTAACAGACATGGACGTGATTCCTAGAACAGCAGAATGAACGATGTGCTGCTTTTTGCTGCTTTCCTGGCTCTTTGCTGCAAATAGCTCAGAGCATGAGGAGCTATTTGTTTTTAGCAACTCACTTCTTTGCACTGATTGAGGTTTTCAGACTATTGTTAGGCATTCTCACTGCCCAGCTTTTCAGAGATGAAATTCTTTTTTTCTGATTTTCATTTCATCTTGATCCATTTTTCCTCTGGGAGTGGGGGTGGGATGTAGAGATGATGGCTGTAACCTTGAGATGAAATTGGGCTAGACAGCGGTATGCCAGCTTTTGTTCTTTAAATGGTTTGCACTGCTCCTCACCCAGGAGGGGAGGAGAGGAAGAGGCTTCTCATGCTAGTCCCTTAATTTGTCTTTATCCCTTGCTGAGCAGCTGCCTGAGGGGATGGAAATCTTACTCATCTGGGAGCAACTTCCAAGCCTGAATTTGAACCAGGCCCTGTGCTCTGCAGAGAGTAAAAGCATCATTCAGCATCACTTGCTGTGAGACCACTCTTTTCCTCTTAAAAAATATACTTACATTTTTTTAAAAATTGAGGTATAACTTATATAAAGTGAAGTGCACAGGTTCTGCGTTCCCTGACACCCCAGCAAATTCCCTTGTGTCCCTTTCCAAGCAATACTCCCCAAAGGTAGCACTATTTTGCCATGTTAGGTTGACTGTTGAAATTCTATTCTTTTCATTTCTCTCCTTCTGTTTTTACTGTCTGATCATCCAAGCAATGTTTATTGCAGAAAATTTGGAAAGCACAGAAAAATGTAGATACTAAAGAAAAATAGCCTGTACTTTGACCACTCAAAGGCCTGTTATACTTTGAAACGACCAGAGTTCCCGGTTATTTCTTTATCAAACAATGTCTGGTTTTCTGTTGGTTCTCTTTGAGGACCTCTGATGCCTCCTTGCCTTTGTAGATACTGCTGCACTTTCTTGGAATGCCCTCCAAGCAAACATGTATGCTCATTCTTTACATCTTGATAAATCACTGCCTCACCTGGGACTCCTTTCCTGAGCTCTCCCCTCTCCTTCTTGTCTCTATAATATTCGGCACATACCTATTACTGCCTTTGTCTTATTGTTATACACATGTTTGTGTACTCATCTACCTCTCTAAAACACTCATAGTGAGCTCCTTGAAGCATAGACTTCATATTGCTCACCATAGTGCCTAGAACAGAACAGTAAATGTTTGTTGAATGGATTAATAAAGAAACAAATCAATTAAATCTTGCCAGAACTGTTAAAGAAGAAAACTTATGATTAGTGGCAGGAATGGACAACTCCCATTTTAGTTGATCAGTCTTATCTGTAGAATGACAAAAAGGAAAAATAGTATTTTAGAGTGCTTTTTAGTTTTCCAAAAGCTTTAACATAATTACTTTATTTGATCTTCCATTAAGAAGTCTATGATTGTATCCCCTTTTTTTTATGTTGGGAGGTTATTACTATATTTGCATTGGAAGAAGAGGAGATCAGACATTGTGCTACAAAGTGGGAGGGGATGTTATTTATAGAGGCTACATGAAAGAGTTTGTAATACCCAGCATTTACTGGCTATTTAGGAGGGCAAGGGACCTGACATTTGTGGGCATAGTGTACCGGGCAAATTACTGATGTAATCTCATTTTATCATTGTAAAACCCTAGGAATTAGGTATTTTTTAAAAAAAATCTATTGATTATTTTTTTTTTTAAAGAGATGGAGTCTCGCTCTGTCACCCAGGCTATAGTGCTGTGGCTTGATCATAGTTCACTGCAGCCTTGAACTCCTGGGCTCACAAACCCTGGGCTCCCAAGTAGCTGCGACTATAGGCATGCATCACCATGCCTGGCGGATTTTTAAAACTTTTTGTAGTGGCCGGGCGCGGTGGCTCACGCCTGTAATCCTAGCACTCTGGGAGGCCGAGGCGGGCGGGTTGTTTGAGCTCAGGAGTTCGAGGCCAGCCTGAGCAAGA
>NW_012147897.1:3633360-3634308 GCF_000956105.1 Propithecus coquereli
AGGAAACAATCAACAAAGTAAAGAAACAACCCACAGAATGGGAGAAAATATCTACAAACTGCCCATTTGACAAGAGATTAATAACTAGAATATATTCTATTTTCTCTTTGCCTGGTACTTTAGCACAGAAGCATGTTCCCCTTCTGTCTTTCTCCACCTAGAGCAAATTCATCCTTTAAAGCAATCTGGCATGGAGTCCTGTAGTAAAACAAAGAATCATAACGTAAGTAAATGCTCTGTGGGTTGAAGTCATAGAGAGAGATTTTGGCTTTGTATTAAAAACTTTCCAGGTAGAACTGGAGTCTGTCCATAAGTGAAATAAATTGCTTTGTGGGGTAGTGACTTATCATAAGTATTCAGGTAGAAGTTACATAACTGCTAATTAAGTTTGCCTGAAATGAGTTTAGGCAAAGAATTGAAAGTCAATCTTGGTCAGGGGTCAACAAACTACTGCCCATGAACCAAATCCCATCTGTTGCCTGTTTGGTTGTTTAAAATAATTTATTGAGGTGAAATTCATATACCACAAAATTAAGCATTTTAAAATGAATAATTCAGTAATGTTTAGTACATTTGTTGTACTAAATAGATGCAACTGCACATCTATTTAGTCGCAAACCCCACTCCCTGTTTTAATAAGTAAAGGTTTATTGGATCAGAGCCATGCTCATGCATTTACATATTGTCTATGTCTGCTTTAATACTACAATGGCAGAGTTGAGTAGTTGCATATATATTGCCCCCATATCACATGGGCAATGGGCAATGTCACATGGATCCCATTTAGGAACCTAGAAAACACAGCAGTCTTTTCCAGTTGCTCAGTTTTCCTTGTTATCAATATGTGGAAGCAGAAATCAGGATATCATAAATTGACAAGATACTGGAGCTGAAGGACCTTAGGACCCAGCCAGCCTAACTGTCTCTTTTTTTTTTTTTTTTTTTTTT
>NW_012147897.1:3634358-3638718 GCF_000956105.1 Propithecus coquereli
TAAACTCCTGGCCTCAAGCAATCCTCCTGCCTAGGCTTCCCAAAATGCTAGGATTATAGGCATGAGCTACCGCACCTGGCCCTGGCTGATTTTTAAAAAAACTTTTTTAGAGGTAGGGTCTTGCTATGTTCAATTAGATTTTACTATTCTCATTTCATAGCTGAAGAAATTGAGACTCAGAAAGCTGAATTAATTTGTCTAAGTTCAAATAGGTAATAAGTGGCAGAGCCAATATTTAAATCTAGGACTGTCATGGCTCTAATCCATTTTCTATTACTGTAAACTTCTTTTGTAGATGTCCATGTACAGAGGGACATGCCCCTTGCTATGTGATGAAACTTTATGAGGCATGAAAACTGAGAAATCCTACTGTCATTATTATTATTATTATTTTCAGTTTCATGAACTTTTTGATGAGATGAACATAACACTAATGCCATATTTTTATGTAGCCATTAGTCTAGTCCTGTCTCATCACTACACCCGATTCTCACAATTGTCTATTGATATAGGCCAAGTTGTAATTATATTTATACATGAAGAAACTGAGGCCCAGAGGGAGAAGTGAATATTGCTAATAAGTGGCAGGGCCAACACTTGACAGCAATTTCAGTGTTCTTTTCACTGCAGTATATATAATAGATTTGCTGAAGCTGGTTATAGTAAGCATAGACTCTACAACAGTGCTTCTCAACATAGGAGATGTTACCCCTCAGGGGACAATTAGTAATGTCTGGAGATAATTTTGATTGTCACCACTTGGGGGATACTGCAGGCATCCAGTGGGTAGAGCCTAGGGATGTATAGGCCAGCCCCCACAACAAAGAATTATGTGGTCCAAAATGTCTGCAGCACTATGGTTGAGTGATCCTGTTCTAGAACAATTGAGTTTCATACCTTATTTCTCCAGAACAGGTGAAATACCCAAGGTTAACCTCCAAAGCATACCTAGTGTTGAGCTTGATTCTTTTAGAACTGGCTATTCTTCAATAGCAGCAAATATGTGTTAATCACCAAGTTTTATTCATAATATTGTATTAAGCATGATTATGGATGCAGAAAGGCATTAGACATGGTCTGTTCACCCAGGGAGTTTAGAGACTTCTGGAGGAGGTAAAGGGGATGTGGGTACTTTGTTCCTGATTGCAGGTAAGCATCCACTATTCCAGGAGCTGCTGCATGTAGTAGTGGCTGTACTCATGGACTACCCTGACTGAAGTGCTGCTGCTGGCTTAAGTGAACTCTCCCAATAACTGACTCTTCCTTTCTACAGTTACGCGATGCCTACCAAAACCATGGAGGTGATGCGGCTGCCAGACCAAGGCAGCAAAATGGTCCTGGACTCAGTCCTTACCACTCATGAGCGAGTGGTTCAGGTAGGCATTCAAGGAGAACCTGAAATGTATTTGCCTCTCCTAGTGCTTCTCTCTGTCCATTTTTTCTCCTCCTGTCAAGCCCTTTTCTTTTGCTTGCCTGACCCTTGAATAATGCTCTTCTCCAGGATTCAGTTCTGGACCTCTTCATCTCTCCTTTTATAATACCTTCCCCCTGTGCAATCTCACTCATTTTCCTAGCCTCAGTGACCACTATTATATACTGATAATACACACACACACACACACACACAGACACACACACACAGACACACAGACACACACATATATATATATATATATATATATATATATATAGTCCTGATCTGTTCGGTGATCTTCAGACCTGATACCCCCTTGTCTACTGGACTTTTCCACTTGGATGTTCCATAGGTGTCCTCCCTACACTCAGTGTATGCAAAACTAACTATAGAGTGACTGATTCTCCTCTTTTTCTATAATTCTTTCCACCTTTGAGCCTAATGTGTGACCCTTCTTTGTCCTTTGATATCCATTCATTCACCAAATTGTATAGCTTCTATCTCCTAAAAATCTTTCAGATCCATCTAGTTCACTTTACCCCCATACCAATGTGATCATGTCATTTTCCTGCTTAAAACGCTTCACATCCCATTCACTCCAGCCACACATGGAGCTAGTTTTAATTCCCTAACACTGTTGCCTCAACATGTTACTGAATGCTATTTTCTCTGCCTTAAAAACCCTCCACACTACTGTTGAATTTTCCCAGTTTATTCTTGTTTTTCTTCAAGACTCCATTCAGACGTTACCTCTTCTGGAAGCTTTCTTTGACCTTCCCTGATTGAGCTGGATAGGTATTTCTCTTGTTGGTTCTCACAATCCCCTACCTGCCCTTCCATCACACATCTGATTCACCTCTGGATTCTTAGCACAGGGTCTGACACCAGTCAGGTCCTGGTCTATATGGGTAAACCTGAGTTGAATCAGAAATTCAGTCTGGACTTGATAACCTCTTGGTCCATTTATGACGTCCATTGCCTATAAGAGCACATATTTGCAGCAGCCATCTCAGCAAGAAAACACCTGGGCAGATGGCAAGAGAAATCCTGCAGAGACCAGGCTCAAAAACCAGCTTTTGGTGTTAATCCTACACCTTAGGGCTCTCCAGCTACCCAGAAGCTGGCATTGGAGCCCGTGCCACATCTGTCCAATCACCTAGCTTTCAGTTCTCTCCCTTAGAGCATCTTCTTTCATTTTGCAGATCAGCGGTTTGAGTGCTACGTTTGCAGAGATTTTCTTGGAAATAATCCAAAGCAATCTTCCTGAAGGAGTCAGATTGTCAGTGAGGGAGGTAGGTACTAGTTTGGGAAAAGGCCTTATAGTGGCCTACGTTTGCTCAAAATAAGAATAACATCTGGACTCCCTCATTTTAAAAACAACAGAGAGATGTGAATAATTTAGCCCAGGTAATAATCAGGAAAGATGTACAGTCTGATGGCACCCTGATCATTATTCTGAGGCATCAGAGATGATGCTTTGTGGACCACAGGACCTCACTTTCATCAAAGCATCCTGTTGTTAGCAGTTGTGTAGCAGAAAGAACATGGTTTAAGATTACATACAGTATAATAAATCAGAACACAAATAGGAAAACGTACTTTAGAGAGAAGTTTCCTGGACCTTCAAGGCTTGACTGTAGCCTGACTGAATATATTCAGTGAAGAATGCCAGTAAGAAGGATGTTTAGCCAGGCATGGAAAACTTGCAAAACATTAGGAACCTTAGCCTAAATACTGAGTGTTCAGGTCCCTATGCCAAGGTATCCTTCTTATGACACAGATACATCAGGTCATCTTAGACTGCTACCGTTTGCTTCATCCAGCCTCTCTTGTTCTGAGTCCGTACTTGTCAAGCTTCTTCTGGTTGTTATTTGGGTTTCACATAGATCTGTGTGCAGGGAGAGAATGTGCTGGTCATGCTGACTTAAAATATTCCAATCCCTGTGAGTGTTATTCCCTATTGTAAATGGACAATTTTGACATTCTGTCTCTATTTTTCTTTTTTTTTTGAGACAAAGTCACTCACTCTGTTGCCCTGGCTAGAGTGCAATGGCGTCATCATAGCTCACTGCAACCTCAAACTCCTGGGCTCAAGTGATCCTCCTGCCTCAGCTTCCTGGGGAGCTGGGACTATAGGCACGATCTACCACACCCAGCTAATTTTTTAATTTTTTGTAGAGTTGGGGGTCTCACTCTTGCTCAGGCTGGTCTCAAACCCCTGACCTCAAGTGATCCTCCTGCCTCAGACTCCCAGAATGCTAGGATTCATGAGCCACTGTGCCCGGCCCCCACCCCCTCTCCCTCCCTCCCCCCACTTAAAACACTTCTATTGTGATTGTTATAGCATTTTGGTATTAATTCTTTATATATCTGTCTTCCCTCACCAGACTATAAGTTCATTGAAAGCAAGGAAGATGTCTGATTCAACTTTGAGTCCCTGGTACCTAATCCAAGTCTGCTACATAGTAGATAATAAAAGTTAGTGGAACCTGAATCATTCTCTACAGAGCCAGTTTATGGGCCCTTTTTGGATGCTGCACATATTTGGGTAACTAAAAGCTCTTTAGTAATTTCCACTTTTTTTTTCCTTCCCCTAGCACACTGAAGAAGACTTCAAGGGAAGGTTCAAAGCTCGACCAGAACTGGAAGAACTGTTGGCCAAATTGAACTAGCTATTACAGACCTGCAATATGCCAGGACTGGTCATATTGGGTGCCAAGGAAAGGACCTTCCTGGGTAGTCAGAGTTAAGCAGGAGACCTTGACCCTTGGATTTCATAATTTCCTATTCCTACAGCCAGGAATGCCTTCTCTCCTCTGTGGCATGGCTGTGCTTGCCAGTTGTTACCACCCCCCTAGTTACCCTCCATCTAATAAAAATGTGCTGCTGAGTGTGTGTGTGTGTGTGTGTGTGTGTGTGTGTGTGTGTGTGTCAGTGTGAGGTTGG
>NW_012147897.1:3639793-3646009 GCF_000956105.1 Propithecus coquereli
CAGGCTGGTCTCGAACTCCTGAGCTCAAACAATCCACCCGCCTCGGCCTCCCAGAGAGCTAGGATTACAGGCGTGAGCCACCGCGCCCGGCCCTAACTCTCTCTTTTAGCAAGTGCAGGTTATGGGCCCATAGAGGGCAGTGCCCAAGCCACAGAGCATCTCATTGGCAGAGGCAGCAGGATCTCTTGATTCCCAGACCATCCCCTTCCCATCACATCATGAGGGATGATGAGTCAGGCTTATTTCTTACACAGGAGGACTCCGGCTTCTGTCACCTTGGAACTCTGTGTCACTGACCTAGTTGATGATTTATCCTCTCTCCAGAGTCAGAGTGTTGGCTTTTGTTGCTCATAATTAGTTTGCCCTGAGACAAATAGATTTTCTCTTAATGCCTTATCCTGGTAAGAGGGACTGGAGATACTGTGATTGCTAGAACCTCAGGATTACAAAACAATTACAAGCTTCATTTGATTCTCTTAGAGTGAGGCCCAGAGGGAAATAGATGTTCTTAGGATCACATGGCAGTGTAATCAAATGGAACACATGTCTCCTGGCTCTAGGTTGAAGATACCTTCCTCTCCATCCCTGAGACAACCTATTATAAGAGGTAGACAAACCTGGGTTGTGCCTAGCTTCTACATTTATTAGTTTCAAGGCCTTTGCTGAGTTATTTTAACCTCATTGTACCTCAGATTTTTGATCTGTAAAATGGAGATAATCCCTTTGTAGGGGTTTGAGATGGAAATAATGTATATAACGGGCTAGCAAGTGCTCAGTAAATGTTAGATTTCCTTCCCTTCTAAAATTCTTCAGCGTGCTTTCTAAAAAGATTTTTTTCATTGAGGTATAATTTATATATAGTGAAACATACAGATCTTAAGTGTATATTTGATCAGTTTTGAAAATTCCTCTACCCATGAAACCCACACTTCTATCAAGGTAAAGAACATTTCTGTCACCCTGGAAAGTTCCCTCATATTCTTTTATAGTCATTCTCCCCCAGAAGCAACCATTAATCTCATTTCTATTGTCATATATTACTTTTGCCTATCTAGTACTACAGATAAATGAAATATCATATAGTATGTACTCTTTTGTATCTGACATCATTCAGCATAATGTTTTATTCATTGTCTTGCATGTATCAGTAGTTCATTCCTTCCGCATACTTTTAATTTTGAATGCCCCAGTTATAGTTAAACTATTCCTAGTAGTGCCATGAAAGCACGAGGGATAAGCAGGAGAAAAGAGAGGGAATATCAACGGATTGGGAAAGATGGGTTCTAGTCCTGGCTGTATCAATATATAACCTTTGGAAGCCATCCTGAGCAAAAAGAACAAAACTGGAAAAATCACATGACCTGACTTCAAATTATACTACAGAGCTGTAGTAACCAAAACAGCATGGTACTGGCATACAAACAGACACATAGACCAGTGGAACAGAATAGAGAACCCAGAAATAAATCCACACATCTATAGTGAACTTATCTTCGACAAAGGTGCCAAGAACATGCAGTGGGGAGAGGACATTCTCTTCAATAAATGGTGCTGGGAAAACTGGATATCCAGATGCAGAAGAATGAAACTAGAACTCTTATCTCTTGCCATATAAAAAATCAAATCAAAATAGATTAAAGACTTTAAGACCTGAAATAATGAAACTACTAAGAGAAAACATTGGGGAAACACTTCAGGACATTGGTCTGGGCAAGGACTTCTTGCATAATACCCCCAAAGCATAGGCAATGAAAACAAAATTAAACAAATGGGACATCAAGCCAAAAAGCTCTGCACAGCAAAGGAAACAATCAACAAAGTAAAGAAACAACCCACAGAATGGGAGAAAATATCTACAAACTGCCCATTTGACAAGAGATTAATAACTAGAATATATAAGAAGCTCCAACAACTCAATAGGAAAAAATAAATTAATCTGATTTTAAAAAGGGCAAAGTCTCTGAATAGACATTTCTCAAGACAAGACATACAAATGGCCAGCATGTATATGAAAAAATGCTCAACATCATTAGTCATCAGAGAAATGCAGGTCAAAACTACAAAGAGATATCATCTCACCTCAGCTAAAATGGCTTTTATTAAAAAGACAGACAGTAACAAATGCTGGTGAGGATGTGGAGAAATGGAAACCCTTGTACACTGTTGGTGGGAATGTAAATTAGTGTAACCACTATGGAGAACAGTATGGAGGTTCCTCAAAAAACTAAAAATAAACTACCATATGACCCAGCAATCCCACTGATGGGTATATATCCAAAGGAGGGGAATTCAGTATATCAAAAAGATATCTGCACTCCCATGTTTATTGCAGCACTATTCACAATAGCCAATATTTGGAATTAACCTAAATGTGCATCAACAGATTAATGGATAAAGAAATTGTGGTACATATACATAATGTAATATATAGCCACAAAAAAGAATGAAATCCTTTCATTTGCAACAACATGGATAGATATAACTGGAGAACATTATGTTAAGTGAAATAAGCCAAGCACAGAAAGACAAATCTCACATGTTCTCACTCAGAGGTGGCAGCTAAATATTAAAAAAATTGATGTCAGGAAGATAGAGAATAGAATGATGGTTACCCAGTGGCAGGGAGAGGGGGGATAAAGTGGGGATGGTTAATGGGTACAAAATTATAGTTAGAATAAACAATATTTGCTAGCACAACAAAGTGACTATAATCAACAATAAGTTAGGGTATACTTTAAAATAACTAAAAGAGTAGAATTGGAATGTTGCTAACACAAAGAAATGATAAATGCCTGAGGTGATGGATACCCCGATTACCCTGATTTGATTAGTTCACATTGTATGCCTGTATCAAAACATCACATGTACCCTATAAAGATACATAACTATTATATACCCATAATAATTAAAAAAAATTTTTTTAATTTAAATTTTAAAAAAATATAACCTTTGGGGCCGGGCGCGGTGGCTCACGCCTGTAATCCTAGCACTCTGGGAGGCCGAGGCGGGCGGATTGTTTGAGCTGAGGAGTTCGAAACCAGCCTGAGCAAGAGCGAGACCCCGTCTCTACCAAAAATAGAAAGAAGTTAATGGGACAACTAAAAATATACAGAAAAAATTAGCTGGGCATGGTGGCGCATGCCTGTAGTCCCAGCTACTTGGGAGGCTGAGGCAGTAGGATTGCTTGAGCCCAGGAGTTTGAGGTTGCTGTGAGCTAGGATGACGCCACAGCACTCTAGCCCGGGCAACACAGTGAGACTCTGTCTCAAAAAAAAAAAAAAAAAAATTATAACCTTTGGGATAAACTATTTTAGTCTTCATGTTACAGATGAGTGAACTGGCTCCGGGAGGGAAAGAGACCTCTCCAAGGTCACCTAGTTAGCCAGTGACAGAGACAGGGATAGTTCAAGGTCACTCAATTCCTGGTTTAGTGCATATTACTGAGAGTTTTAGAAATGAATTTTTTTTTAGAAATGAATTTTTATGTAGATCATTAACTTTCAAGAAGGGCAGAATGCCTGTGTCAAATGGGCAGTTTTCCTAGTTAAGGCCAGCAGATTCCTCACTTCATGTTTTAGTCCCTTTCCTCTAGGTGAGGATGCCTTGTTCCTCCACCATGGAAGCCTGGCAATGGCAAGCTGTGGATTCTGAAAGAGTACGTTTTAGTCACAGAGAAAGAAGTGAAATCTGGGTATTTTGGCCATTCGGACACTAGCAATGCTGAGACCCCTGGTCCACTCTGTCTAGGATACTTAAGGTCTCCTCTATGCTGTACTTAAGGAAGAAAAGCTTTCTGAGCATGCATTGGGCATGGTTAGAACTAGACCTGCTGGGGAGACACTGCAGACAGAGGTGGCCAATGTGTCTTGTGTTTCATTTGTACTTTGATCTCTTTGTGATCTTTTTGTCTTCACATGTCTGATCTTCCTGAAGAATCTGAAATGATTCATTTGGCTATTGTAATCCCCTAGAATAACTTTCATTCTCAGACATTTCAGCTCATTTTAGAGAATCAGCTCACTGTTTAGACAGAATGCCCAGACTCTAAAGAATGAGAAGTCTTCAAAAGATAATGGCTGAGAAGGGAAGAATCCCTCCTACTTCCTCTGCCTGTTTTAAGTCCTTGCTGGAGTAGGGGAGGGAGCCCCAGCATTCTCTACAGAAGGAAAGTATAAGGTTTCAATCTGGACTCCTTCCAGTTCTCTTTGGAGTTCTAAAGTCAGCAGCCCAAGGACTTAGTCTGGCCACTTTACCTGAGGGAGGGGGGAGGAGTATCTTCTTACACATCTTACAAAACACATTACAGTGCACCTTTGTACTGAGCACAAGGCCAAGTCCCCAGCCAAGGACCTTGCAGGTAAGATCTAAGCCACGAGTCTTCCCTAAGCCTAGCCAAGAAAGGCACCCTGCCAAGAAGTCTCTCCACTCATCCCTGACACCAAGCCTCTCTGCAGAGGCAACCCAGAGCTGCCAGAGGTAGGTGTAGAGATTGTATAGAGCCAGGCATGAACCACTTTAAATTCTGACCCCATGGCTGCAGAGCTGACAGACTAAAGAAAAACATACCAATCTAGATCACTGTGGGAAGCTAGCATTGGTTAATTTTCTTTTTGCAAAGGGCTAAGTAATATTTACATAGTCAGTGTGGTTACTGTGTGTTAAGCACTGCACTAGGCACTGGATGCTTGCAAAAGAGCACAGAGGAGCGACAGCCTGGACTTTAGATCGAGACACACTTGGCTTCCGATCCCCAGTCTGACCTTTATTTCCTCCTTTGTAATGGGAGTGAATGCAGTGTTGGGAGGATTAGATTAGATAATGGAACTCAGAACAGTCACCAGTACACAGTAATAGTGATGATGATAATAGCTAACATTCACTGAATGCTTACTATGTGCCAGTGTGCCAGACACTGTTTCTAAGCTCTTTATCAATATTAACTTATTCTTTTTTTTTTTTTCCAAAGAGGGTCTCACCCAGTCACCCAGTTCTGGAGTACAGCGGTCAGATCAGAGCTCCCCATAACCTTGACCTCCTGGGCTCAAATGATCCTCCCGCCTCACCTTCCCAAAGTGCTGGGATTACATGCCTGGCCTTAACTCATTCTTTCAATGACTCTATAAGGAAGGCCTACATTTATTAGTTTTTGAGGCTTGCAAGGGAGGTACTATATATGCATTTTTACAGAAGAGAAAACAGGTCCTGAGGTGTTATGTAACTTGCCCAAAGTCACACAGCTAGTAAATGGCATAAGTGGAATTTGAAGGTAGCACATCATAGGGACCGAGAGCACTCTGGAACTGGATAGCCTGAGTGAAATGCCCAGTAATATTAGTTATAATCATTCAATAAATGGTAACAATTTTTATAATTAGCTATTTATGTTTCATTCCCTCTTTTAATTCTCTTAGTAGGCCTATGAAATAGGAATTATCCCCATTTATTTGAGGAAACAGGCTTGGGTGGCAAGAGAACCCTCTTTGCCTTATCAAATACATTCTGTGACCCACCTAGTGGATGGCTCCTGTTAAAGCCAGAGTCCTGCAAAACTTGCTTGCTCCACTTAGTGGGTTTGGAAACCATTCCTCCTGCTAAGGATGTCCTTTCACATTTCTCTCTGCTAGTATCACCCATCCTCCCCCAGGGCCTATTATTTTTATTTTTATTAGAGACAGGATCTTGCTCTGTCACCCAGGCTGGAGTACAGTGGCAAGATCATTGCTCACTGTAACCTCGAATTCCTGGGCTCAAGTGATCCTCCTACCTCAGCCTCCCAAGTAGTTGGGACTATAGTTGCATGCCACCATGCCTGGCTAACTTTTAAAAAATTTTTTTTGTAGAGACAGGGTCTCCCTATGTTGCCCAGGCTGGTATTCTTTTTAATTACACAAATTAATACAGATATATTCCTGTTGTAAAAGATTTGAATATATAAGCAAATATAGTCCTTATTGATGGAAATTTACATTGTGACCCTTTATTCATTATTATAAACGATGCTGCATTCAAGCTTTCGGGTGACTGGGAAAAAAAAGAAAATTGTATAATTATTTTAATAAGAGGAAAACAATGCTGCAATGAACATAATAGTATATGTATCTTATAAAAATATATTTCTGGCCGGGCGCAGTGGCTCACGCCTATAATCCTAGCACTCTGGGAGGCCAAGGCGGGCAGATTGTTTGAGCTCAGGAGTTCGAGACCAGCCTGAGCAAG
>NW_012147897.1:3648894-3654586 GCF_000956105.1 Propithecus coquereli
CTTTTTGGAGAAGCCATCTCTGATCTATCTCAAAAGAATTAACCTTTCTTCTTTTTTCCTACTGGACTTATTTTATGGCTGAAGTAGAACAAAGTTTAAAACTTGAAAAAGTACCCAAATAAGGCTAGGTTTTGACACATGGGAGGAATGGAAAGAGTTCAGTGTGGCTGTAATATAGAGCATGCAGAGGCTAGGGAAACAGATGAGTCCATGAAGTAAGTGAGGTAACTTTGACAACTATACAAAAATGTGAGGTATGTTTACCCAGACTGTCTTCCCAAGATCCTCTGTTTCAGAGCACCAGTAGAAGGTAGCATACAGAAGGAACTTAAAAAAGGTTTGAAGAAAAATGACTTTGGCCTTTGCACGTGAAATACTGTAGAGAAGCTAAAAGGACTCCTTAATGCCTTTACTTTGTCTCTCATTCATTCCACAAATGATTATTGAGCACCTATTATGCATCACGCACTATGCTCAAGCTCAGGACTCAGGGGGGGACCAAATCAGCTACAGTTCCTGCCTTCATGGAGTTTACAATCTAAACAGGGAAACAGCGGTGGTGGAGAAGTGCAGGAAAAAAAAGAAAAGAAAAAAAATTAAAAAACAGAGAAACAGGGCAGTATACTACACAGTGTGTACAGATAGGTAAGACTGGGAACACAGTGAAGGGATACCTAATCCAGACAAGAACAGGGAAGGCTTCCTAGAGGAAGTAATTTCTAAACTGAGACTTGAAGGATAAATAGGAATTAGCCAGAGATTGTAAGAATATTTCTGACCAATAGAAGAGCAGGGGGTTGAGATAGAATTTGACACACGAGAGGAATAAAAAGTTCAGTGATTGGAGAATAGAATATGAGAACAAGACAACAAATTAAACTGGTGATATAAGTGTCTGATCATAACAAGGCTTTGCAGGACATGTTAAGGACTTTTATCCCGAGGACAATGGGGAAGTTGTCAGAGAAATTTAAACACTCTGTAGCCCTGCATAAAGCTCACATGCTTTGGAGGCAGTATAATTGAAGAGAGAAAAAATGGGCTTTGAAACAGCCTTGGATTGGAAACCTCGCTTTGCCACTGCCTCATTGGGTGCCCTTGGGCAAGTCCCTTTATAACCTCTCTTGAAAAATAGAGATGATAAAGTTTGTAAGGAGCCTGGTAAGTTCAAAGAGTTCAATCAATGACAGTTTCCTCTTCCTAAATACCTACGAACTCTTTAAAGGCCAGGAGCAAATCTTTTAGAGCAAGAAAGGTGAATGGAAAGCGCCTTGGATCCTAAGCCAAGAGATCTGGGTTCGAATCCCAGCCCTACGCCTTACCATGAAATCTTTTTCATTTTAGCTTCCCCACCGATATTTAACTCGGACAATTAGAATAAGGATTAACATAATAAATGAAAACTGAGTGGGCTACAACAGGACTCAGTAATTGCTACTGTACTCTTCTCCCACGATCTCCTGGCTTCAGTCCCCCTTGGAGTAAAACGAGGACCACCCCTGCTCAGAGATCAGGGCAGGCTAGACGGCTGGCAGCAGGACGGTGGAGAATGGACCGGACTAGGAAGGCAAGGAAAGAGCAGAAAGCAGAGAGATGCAGGTGGCCAGAGGACGCATGCGTCTACGCAGCCGCCAAACGCAATCTCTCCCCGCGCAAGGTCGCGGAACACGGTGCTCACAGAGCAGAGGGGGGAGAAGACAAACCGAACGCCCTCTCCTGAGCGGCAGCGGCGGCTTCGCAGGCACACAGCAGCAGGGGTTCTTCCGTGCTTCCTCCCAGGAACCAGCCCCTCCTGAGGA
The DNA here is from genome assembly GCF_000956105.1 of Propithecus coquereli. NCBI lineage: Eukaryota > Metazoa > Chordata > Mammalia > Primates > Indriidae > Propithecus > Propithecus coquereli. Next base: position 3,650,694 of record NW_012147897.1, read on the forward strand.
GCGCACACACTCCAGGGGCGGAGGAAGTCATCGCACATTTTCATTGGTGGCTTCCAAGTGTAGAGCCCTCCCTCCGTCCTCGCCGCACGCTTTTGAGGAACCCACTTCCGGGAAGGGGCGGAAGAGACGGGCTGGCCGAGGTGGGGTGGAGATGGCGGCGCCTTTGAGGATTCAGAGCGACTGGGCCCAAGCCCTCAGGTGAAGCTAGGCCCGGAACAGGGACACAGCAGGCGGGTAGCGGATGTTGCCTTTCAGTTAAGAATAGCTATGCCTGATCCAGCATGTCCACAGGGGTTACTTCATCAATTGTCGAGGAGGTGGAGCGTACAGCGCCTTGAAAAAGAAGTCTCAAACCCATATGGTCATTGTTTTTCATCCTCCGAACAGCTATCCGGAAGCCAAGCGCTGTGTAATCCCCGCGTCAGAACTAGGATCAGTCAGTTGGAGAAAAACAGGGAAACTGGGAGGCAGGAAGACTCTTGGCCAAGTAGTCATTTAGCAAATATTTCTTGGTCATCAGTTATTTGCAAGTCCCAGTACTCAACCATCACTTTCTGTGTGTGATGGAATCTTTGTGTCCTCCTAGACCCCTACTGCTGTATTAGGCATATTGGACGATTCTGTTCAGGAAACAATGTAACACTTACAATGCTTAGGCCCTGTACTAGATGCAGGGGGAGCTCAGATGTGTACTCTGAACATAAGTGGTGGTTCCTGCTCTGCGAGAAGCTGACATCTTAATTGGGAATACACACCAAACCATTCATTTGAGATTAATTAATTAATTATTTTTTTTTTTTTTGAGACTGGGTCTTGCTCTGTCACCCAGGCTGGAGTAGTGTCATGATCATAGCTCACTGCAGCCTTGAACTCCTTGAACAGAACTGAATGAGACAAATAAAGTATTTGAGAATGCTTAGCACAGCACTAAATAAGCTGAATGGATTCTGCCAATGGAATATAAATTAGGTGAAAAGTCACCTTTTTGGAGAAGCCATCTCTGATCTATCTCAAAAGAATTAACCTTTCTTCTTTTTTCCTACTGGACTTATTTTATGGCTGAAGTAGAACAAAGTATATTTCTGAGAGGATCCCTGAAAGAGGAATTACTGCTTGAATACTGAAAATATTAATAGATCCCACCAAATTGCCCTCTAAAACTTTACTAATTTATGATCCCTTTAATAATATGAGTGTGCCTGTTTCTCCTCATCCTTACCAATACTGGTTATTATAAATACTTCTAATTTTTATCAGTAGAATCAGCTAATACTTTGTTTTTAAACCCCACATTTCTCTGTTTATCTGTGATGTAGAACATATTTACATTTTCCTATTTTGGGGCATATCTGTTCACTTTTCAATCAAGCTATGTGTTTTTTTTACTGACTTCTAGGTACACTTTTTATTTATTCTGGATGGTAATCCTGTTATATGTTACAAATGGATCATGTCTGCTTCATCTTTAAAGGCTCAACTCTTGAGACCCTTGCTGACAACTCCAGTGCACACTGCCGGCTCCCTCTGATGACCCACAGCACTAAGCACTCACAGAGACGCATCTTTCTATACTTACCTGGTCATCTCCTTCAGCCTGAAGGCTGAAAGAGGATTTTGTTGGTTAAACTCTTCATATCTCCTTTTTTCTTTCCCTCTTCCCCAAATACCAGCACAAAGGCTCAAAGTAGATTTTAGGGCCTACTATACTTCAGATTTGGGCTTCTAATAGGTGCTCAAAAATGTCTGTTGAACAACACAGGAGTTAGGGGAAAATAGAGAAAAAAAAATCCTCAGTATTGTGGTGAGTAAAAAATTAAAAAAGAAGATAATAGGTATAACAACAAAGAAGATTTAAAAATGTTTCTAGGCCTGGTGCAGTGGCTCACTCCTGTAATCCTGGAACTTTAAGAGGCTGAGGCAAGAGGATTGCTTGAGGCCAGGAGTTCAAGACCAGCCTGAGCAAGAGCGAGACCCCGTCTCTACTAAAATAGAAAGAAAAAAATCAGCCAGGCATGGGCGTGCACCTTTAGTCCCAGCTACTTGGGAGGCTGAGGCAGGAGGATCACCTGAGCCCAGGAATTTGAGGTTGCAGTGAGCTGTGATGATGCCAGTGCACCCTAGCCCAAGCAACAGAGTGAGACCCTGTCTCAATTAGGAAAAAAAAAAGTTTCTGACTGATGATGAGAGAATGTCCCCTTTTCATTCCAACTTCTACGATAGGGATCACTCCCCCCAACCCCCACCTCCCAAATGCCTCACAGGGGTAAGCAGGAATGGAATGTGAAGAAAAATGAGAAGTGAGGGCAACTGTTATGAACAGGAAAACACAACTCTCTTAAAGGAGGAACTATTATTCAACTCCAGCAAATTGTTGTCAAGTGGGAATAAAAGCTCCATGTTGACAGCTCCATTTTTCAAAAGCTGAAAATCTGTATTTTAATGTAAAATATACTTTTAAAATGTTAGGCCAACTTTGTGCTTGTTGGGGTGGGAGCAGGTTGAGGCCAGACTCTGCACCTGTTAATTCAACAGAATGTGGCATATAAATGGTACTTCAATATTTGAATAAAAAGTTTTCTTGCTTGCTTTCTTCTTTCCATTAAACTGAATGAAACATCCAGAACAAGTGATATAAAAGATAAAAGCACTCATATCATTATGAGGAGCTAGTTGTTCCAGTGTTGTTTTATTACTATCTCTCAAACTAGACTCTAATCAACATGAAGGCAGAGGTCATATCACACTATTCATCACATCAGTTTCCAACACAATGCCTCAGAAATATTTGCTGTTGTTGAACCCATGAGCAAATAAACAAAGATCTAATTCGGTAACCAATATAACTTTATATTGTGAATTTACTTTGAAATTAAAATGTCCCTGTATTCAGTACACTGAGTGGTTGGCACACCCAAGTACTGAGATGGGCACATGCCCTACCCCATTTTGTTTTACATGGCAAATACTGGTGGAACAAGATGGATGAGGATATGTGGGATCTGACCATGAAAATATAACAGATCTTTGTGGCAGTTCTGTCCAAACCCAGGGTGTCTGGCTTTTAACAACTCCAGTCCCAAAGACCATCCCCAGGTTTTATACCTCCTGGCCCATTATGTCCACCGTTTAGGTCTTCTTCCCATGGTGTCTTTGGGTGCTGGTTTCTACGTGGCCATCTCCTGGGGACTGGTGGTTTGGGGTCTCAGTGGTGGGCATTTGCTTGCTCTTTCCTCCTCTGTAGCTCCTCCCGCCGCCTTGCCTGCTGCTCATTCATGCAGTCCCTGAAGGCCTGCACCTGTGGCTGGCACTGCCGCCAGTCCTGGTGCTCGGCCATGCACTCCTGCACGGCAAAGTGGGAGGCAGCACAGCCAGAGCGGGAGATGAGCTGGTCCAGCGGGTCCTCTTCCTCATTTTCCTTCTTCACCTGTCGGGTCCAGTTATGGCCTTGAGGAACTGAGGTTGACATCTTGGGGAATCTACAGAATATGAACAGAAACAAGGTTAGAACAGGGATATAATTATATAGAAGTTTCCTGGGTTATAAATAGTATTGACCAAACTGCACTATTATAGCCTGTTTATGTGTCTGTCTCCCCTCAGAGACTCCAAGTTAAGGACAGATGCTTGTCCTGATTTACTACCTTGGTGCCTCTAGCACTAGGCCTGGCAGAGGATGGGCTTGCAAAATGGTTTGAACAGAACTGAATGAGACAAATAAAGTATTTGAGAATGCTTAGCACAGCACTAAATAAGCTGAATGGATTCTGCCAATGGAATATAAATTAGGTGAAAAGTCACCTTTTTGGAGAAGCCATCTCTGATCTATCTCAAAAGAATTAACCTTTCTTCTTTTTTCCTACTGGACTTATTTTATGGCTGAAGTAGAACAAAGT
>NW_012147897.1:3657282-3669310 GCF_000956105.1 Propithecus coquereli
TAGAGACAGGGTTTTGCTATGTTGCCCAGGCTAGTCTCAAACTCCTGGCCTCAAGTGATCTCCCACCTGGGCCTTCCAAGATGCTGGGATTATAAGCTTGAGTCACAGCACTAGTCCCAAGATATATATATTGATCATATATTGTGCCAATTATTTCTCTAGGCATCAGAATGAGTATAGTAGTGCCATAGATGGCAGCTATTATTCCTAATAAGTGTTTCTGAAATTGAAACAATGAACAGAATATGATAGGTAATAAAGGAAGAACAGTAATTGCCTATGAGAGAATGCAGGATCAGAATCAGAGGACGTAACTTTCCCAAGATCATGCAGCTGATCATGTGTTAGAGGGTTGCTATCAACCTAAATTCCTCTGTCTTAAAAGCCTAGGCCCTTTCCATCATAACCTAAAAGGGTTAGGGTGAAGAGATCAGGATTTAGATAATTGGGGAGGTGCATTCTAAAGCATATAAAAAATCATTGTGAGGTATTAGAAAGAACACAGATCTTATTGTGTACCAGTTTTAGGTTTCAATTCGAGATTTCATAACTAGATGATTTTGGGCAAGTCACTTCTTTCTGAGCTTCAGTTTTTTATCTTTAACATGGGGATAATAAAATGTATCTTGTTTGGTTGTTGTGAGGATTAATGATGCTATATGCAAAGTGTCTCGCACAGGGCCTGGTTTATAATAATCCTGATAAATATCTAAATATAGATAACCTTGATTTATGAAAGTGAACTCCCTATTGATGGAAGTATTTGAGCATTAACTTAATCAACAGATTCATTAAATACTTAATCCACAAATATTTCATCGACAAATAAAGTTTATCTTAGAATAGTCTACGCCTGGGTGGGAAGTTGGACTGGATCACGTCTAAGTACTAGGACCAAACTTGAGATTATATGACCTTTCTCCCCTTGTACCTGTTTAACTTTGGGTGTGTCTAATTAGGCTTTTGTCTTTCTTCATAGGAAAGATGAAGGGGAGGCCTGGGTGAGCTGTCATCCCCCAGGTAATGCCCACAAATCTGTATGCACTCCCTTAAAAGAGGAAGGATTTACTACCTTTAAAAGAAAACTTCCTACTTTCTCTTGGCCCAGCCTCCTTGCACAGTGCTCATAGTCTGCAAATGTGCTTCACCAGTCTGGACTATATGGACGTCACCCCATTCCAGGGAAAGGCCTTCAGATTGGTTTTGCATTTGGAACCCAGAGACTTATTCATGGAGATATTACTAATGAATCTTAATCAGTCCCTTATTCCTATGCTGTTGTATTTAAGCAGTTTTATAGCTTCAACTGAGACCTTCCTGATGATAATTTCTAGATACATAGCGCTAGTCCTGACCTCTCTTCAAGTTCAAGCAGAGATTGAACAGTTGTCTGCTAGAGATTTTTGCTTAAAGATCTTGCTGTCATCTTAAATTACTTGGCTTAGTGATAAAATCCAAAACCAAGCTGAGCACATTTGTTGTCAAATGGTTTCTCTTTCTTGATTGTTTTCATTTCTTAAGTTACCATCATTCTTCTAGGCATTGTAGGGAAAAACCTAGTTATTTCACCCTGCCATATCCAGACAGCTCCCAAGCCCTATGAAGTTTTCCTTTGAATGATACTCTGTCATTCCCAACCATTCAGTGCACATTATGACCAGTGTGATACTATTCCAAAAACAAATCAACCTTCTTTCTAAATTCTGTGAGAAAGTTTAGTTCACTTCAGATGCCACTGATATATTTTATTTCTATAAGAAATAAAATTTGAAATGTAGAGTCTTCTTTTTTGTGGGATGGGAAGGGCAGGGTCTCTCTCTCTCTCTCTCTTGCCCAGGCAGGAATACAGTGGCCCAATCATAGCTCACAACCTCAAGCTATCCTCCTGCCTCAGCCTCCCTATTAGCTAGGACTACAGGTGCATGCCAACATGTCCAGTTAATTTTTTTTAATTTATTTTTTTGTAGAGATGGATATAGCTGTGTTGTCCAGGCTAGCCTCAAACTCCTAGCCTCAAGTGATCCTCCCATTTCAGCCTCCCAAATTGCTAGAACTATAGGTATGAGCCACCACACCCAGCCTAGGATCCTTTTTTGAGGATGCTGCACGTGTGAAGAGGATAGTAGCTAAAAGATCTCACAGTCCAGGGTTTTAATTTTGCTTTAAAAAATGGGAGTAATTGAAGAAAGCAATTTAAAAATATAGGTTGCGGGGCCAGGCGCGGTGGCTCACGCCTGTAATCCTAGCTCTCTGGGAGGCCGAGGCGGGCAGATTGTTTGAGCTCAGGAGTTCGAAACCAGCCTGAGCAAGAGCGAGACCCCGTCTCTACTAAAATTAGAAAGAAATTAATTGGACAACTAAAAATATGTAGGAAAAAAAAAATTAGCCGGGCATGGTGGCACATGCCTGTAGTCCCAGCTACTCGGGAGGCTGAGGCAGGAGGATGGCTTGAGCCCAGGAGTTTGAGGTTGCTGTGAGCTAGGATGACGCCACGGCACTCTAGCCCAGGCAACACAGTGAGACTCTGTCTCAAAAAAAAAAAAAATATATAAGTTGAAGGTAGAAGAAAGAAGAACTGAAGAACCAATTCTTAGAGGGGAGAGAGGAGATTGAATTAAGTCAAGAGACTAGGAAAAAAGGTGAGGTAAGTGCAGATAAATGTGTGGGCATGGACATAGAAATTTGTGGGTAACTTACAGCCTCAGTTTTCTGTATGAAGTTGGAGATAATGTCAACTCTTAAGGACGAGGGCCTTTTGTTTTTGTTTTTAAATAACAGCTTTACTGAGATAAAATGTGTGCTGTTTACGTGCTACTTTACACACATTGTTTCTTAAAATCTTATCAGGTAGGTACTGTTAGGATTCTACGATTTTTTTAAAACAGCTTTATTGAGATATAATTCACATACCATAAAGTTTACTTTTTCTGTTTTTTATTTATTGATTTTTTTTTTTTTTTTTTAGAGACAGGATCTTTTTTAGAGACAGGATCTGTCACTTAGGCTGGAGTGTAGTGGCGAGATTGTAACTCACTGCATTCTTAAACTCCTAGGTTCAAATGATCTTCCTGCATCAGCCTCCTGAGTAGCTAGAACTATAGGTGCGTGCCACCATACCTAATTTTAAAATTTGTAGAGACAGGATCTCCCTCTGTTTCTCAGGCTGGTCTTGAACTCCTGGCTTCAAGTGATGCTCCTACCTCAGCCTCCCAAAGTGTGGGATTACAGGTGTGAGCCACTGCACCTAGCCTAGGTTCACCTTTTTTAAAAAAAAATTTTTTTTTTTTTTTTTAGACAGAGTCTCACTCTGTTGCCTGGGCTAGAGTGCCGTGGCGTCAGCCTAGCTCACAGCAACCTCAAACGCCTGGCTCAGGCGATCCTTCTGCCTCAGCCTCCCGAGTAGATGGGAATACAGGCATGCGCCACCATGCCCGGCTAATTTTTTCTATATATTTTTAGTTGTCCAATTTCTTTATAATTTTAGTAGAGACAAGGTCTCCCTCTTGCTCAGGGTGGTTTCGAACTCCTGAGCTCAAACAATCCGCCCGCCTCGGCCTCCCAGAGAGCTAGGATTACAGGCGTGAGCCACCGCGCCTGGCCTGGGATAATATCTTCTTTAGCCCATATCACTGTAAAAGCAGTATTCTACTTAGGCAAATTTTCCAGATTACTGAAGCTTAATCCTTTACTATGTAATTATGTATATATACTGTAGATAAATACATATATGCATTCTGATCTTCACCTTTCATTCTGGAAGAATTACGTTTCACAGCCAGTAGAACAGGTTGAGATAACTCTAACAGCCCTCCTTACAAGTGCTATATCGTTTTTCTAAATCTTTGTTTCTAGTTTTTAGTCTTTCAGTGTATTCCCTCTCAAATTAGGTTTCCTAGTCTAATGTTCTTTCCACTTAACCAGTCTTTTAACACAGGCACCTATTTTTCTTTCACTGGCCAATTTCATGAACATACCATTTATACAGATGCCTGAATTGAATCTTCAAGGAAAAAAATGTTCTTCTCATTTTTTGAGACATGCTTCTTTTGTGCCTTAGGGAAACCATCTTTGTATGGCAGCCTGACTTGTCAAGGAATTGGCCTAGATGGTATCCCAGAGATTACAGCTTCTGAAGGATTTATTGTGAATGAAATAAACAAGGTATGTTTTTAGTCTTCTAGATGGCACAGTGTTCAAAACTATGGTAGTGCCCATATATCTACTTTTGATATTTTTACTATTATCAGTGAGCTGTCATCTCCACTTCATTTGTACAATAATCATAGTTTTTGCCACCTTTGAGTGTCAAGAGTTTTCTTCTTCTCTTGTATTTACATACAGTTTTTTTAAAGAATATGAAGGGGTGGGTTTGTGAGAAGGGGTGCTCAGTTTCCTTTTTTTTTTGTTGAGACAGAGTCTTTGTTGCCCTTAGTAAACTGCGGTGGTATCATCGTAGCTCACAGCAACCTCAAACTCCTGGGCTCAAGCGATCCTCCTGCCTCAGCCTCCTGAGTACCTGGGACTATAGGCATGCGCCACAATGCCCAGCTGATTTTTTTTCTTTTTGGTAGAGATGGGGGTCTCACTCTTGCTCAAGATGGTCTCAAACTCCTGAACTGAAGCAATCCTCCCGCCTTGGCCTCCCAGAATGCTAGGATTACAGATGTGAGCCATCGTACCCGGCCACATAATACTTTTAAGTGCAATCAAACTTCCTCTTATTTCCGTTAGACCAGCTCTGATAATGTGAGCTACGTGTATAATTTTGAATTTTCTAGTAGCCACATTAAAAAGATAAAAAGAAATAGATGAAATTAATTTTAATATTTGATTTAACCCAACATATTTAGAATATTATTTCAACCTGTAATTAAAATAAAAAATTATTAACAAGATATTTTATACTTTTTTTTATTAAGTCTTCAAAATCCCATGTATATGTTATACTTACAGTATATCTCAATTCAGACTCTAATTTTTTATTGGAAATACTATATTTAGGTTTCATAAAATTTATAGTTGAAAACATAGAGTCACATGTCCAAGTAGTTCACTAACCTGATGTGGCTAGTACCATATTGGACTGCGTAGACTTACAGTCTGTGTCTGGCAAGGCTTTGGTGAAGAGCCTACATTAATAGTGCTTAATAGTTTTTCTCATTTATCTTTGAGGTGAGTAGATGGCTAAGCTAAGTGGAGAACCCATGATTTGCCTTTTCTTACTCATTCTGACTGCTGTAGTCTGTGTACTCTGTTGAGATGATTCCCAAAGGGTGGACCAGCCTTTTTTGTGTGTAATTAAACTTTTTTTAGCTGTAAAATATTTTTAGTATACTGACAAGTATAGAGAAAACTTTGCTTTTTACGTAGGATGTTTAGCAAATGTTCATTCATTACCTTCTTTGTGCCAGGTAAGAGACTACATGTCATTATATATATTTTTTTGTTCTCGTCTACTCTGAAGAGATAGTATATATTTTATATTTGTTTTTCATAAGTAGCTATGGGTATTGTATAACAGTGTTGGAAGATCTGAGTCTAAGTCTTAGTTAACTGCCACTTATTAGCTATATGATTTTGGACAAATAAGTTCTCTGAGCCTAAGTTTCCTCATCTATGAAACAGACAATATACTGCCTCATAGGATGGTTAATAAGTAGTGAGACTTCATATGGATCAAACTGCAAAATAATTACAAAAGATAGTTTTGGTTGTTTACCATAACAATCCTGTGGGATTGGCATTTTAAATGTCCATTTTGCAGATAAGCAAACAGACTCAGAGAGGTTAATCCCTAAATAATCGAAGTCAATTTGACTGTATGCTGGAATTGAAACCCAGTTCTAATGATTGTTAACACTGCCTTGCAAACCTGCATTTTTCCCAGGCATTTTGCCAGTATCCATCTACAGCCTGGGGGCTGACTTCTCTCTTTCCTTCATATTCAGACCTGGATACAATCCTTATCTCTTCTAACATCATTGCTAATTTTTGCTGTGATCCTGCTGGGTGGGTTCAGACAGTAAGTTGCTTATAGTTGAACATTCATTTGTTTCTAACTGCCATGAGTTACTTTGCTATTTCATATTGCTACATTGTTCTATTAAATAGTAAATCTGTCATTATGCTTAAATGCCTAACCCTGGTGGATTAAAAAAGTTTGACTTTGAATTTTATCTTAGCATGGCATATTCACATTTTTTTCCTCTTAGATTTTGTCTATTTTGATACCTTCTGCAGTTTTTCTTTAAAATGTTTTCATTAACATCATGATTCTCTACTGCTGAGGTTGGAAGGTAGTTCAACATTTATCTTCCTCTGTAGTCTGTTTATGGATTCAAGGTTGATTTGCAGTATTAATAAGCAGGAGAAAAGCACTGATTCTTGAAGTCTGTCACATAATTAGCCCCAAAGAAATGTATTCTTCTGAGAGCAAATGCAGTCCTTACAGAGGCCCAAACACTAAGTTTTTGGAGCTCCTTGCATCCTTGTTGGTTGAATATTCAGCCAAGAGAGTTTAGCTGACACTTTAGTTTCTGGTACAGTAGACAGTTCCAAATCCAGGTCAGCTCTCTTGTAGCTGTAGGCTTTGTCATGCAGTTAGAAGCAAAAAGTCATTTAATGAAAAGCCTGCAGGCAGCCAGGCATGGATATGCTGGCTAAGAAAAAGTACTGTTTGCATAGATAGCCTAATTGTCTTTTTAAAGGAGTAGATGACCTGTAATAAGAGCATATTGACTTTCAGTGATGAGAACATTATGATTTTGAAAGTGTTCTTTCTAACGAACTGTGAGGACCTGTGCTTGTTGGATATAAAGAGGTTCAGAAAAGTCCTGATTATTGAAGACATTTTCATTGTCCTGCAGAATTTCCAGAGACTTTGAAGTACTACTGCAGAAGAGATAACAGGTTAGGGGCCCTTTGGTGGGTGCAGCTCCTCAGCTCCTTACAGGAGATATACACTTAGGTGGTGGTATTGGTATTGTGCTGGTTAGAGTAAGAGACTGTCATATTGCAAGAATCCTGGAGGAAGGATTTACCAAACCTTTTATACCTCTACACATGCTACCTTGAAGCGCCAGCATATTTACCTGAAATGGTTGCAAATGGCCTTTAACAAGTCATGTCTCCTGAATCTTACATCAAGTTCTATGTATACTTACCTGCTATGCTACCATTGTTATTTTGCTACAGTAGCTGAGAGACAGGTGATAATGACTAGGTAAAACACATGGGGCATCAAAATACAGCCATGTGACAATGACCAGTGTATGAACATGTACAGTTTAAGTCCTAGGTGGGAATAGGCACTGCAAACCTGACCTGGGCCTACACATGTTGTGGGTGTACCGTAATCTACTTCACCAGTTTTCTCTGGTAACTGTTAATGTCAGTAGTCTAACATTCTTTCTGAAAGTTCTGATGGGCAGCAAGTTTACTTTAGACTTGTCTTTTAGGTCCTAGGCTTGAGGGCTAGTGCTACGTTTCCTCACATCTCTTTATGTACTCTTCTGCTGATCCTGTTCCTTGACCCACTGCTAATGGAGAATATTGGTATTAGATTTTCTTCTAAATATTAATGTTCTCATGCTTGTCAGTTGTATCTTATTGGTGGTCTGTTTTCTGTGTAACAGATTATTTCAACATAAAAAGATAATGGCATCTCAGTGATACCAAATTACATTGCAGCCCTCTGCAGTAAAAGGACTGCTGAGCTGTGGGGGAGGGGCAGTTTTATGGGCTGGGAGGATGAGAGAGGGTACACTTAGAAGGTGAGAATTTCCTGTACTCCTAATGTTTTCTTTAAGAGGCTTGAATTACATTGGAATAGCTTTACTGATGAATTTCATCTTTTCCTCTTTGTATAGAAAAGCATTCATATTTCATGTCCAGAGGAAAGTGCATCTTCTAAGTTTTTGGCACCATACACTACTTTTTCCAGAGTTCATACAAAAAGTGTAAGTATTTTGATAAAATGAAGAGAAAATGTAATGCCATTGTAATTTTTCATTTTATGTGCTTGTCTAGTGCTATAAACATTCATAATTAATATATCTTTCATTTACTTTGTACTGTAAAATGATACAGCTGATGAAATGTGATGTGCTTGGCAAAACTGGTCCTCGAGTCTACGTGGAATATTTGTACAAATTTAGTCTCTGGTAATCTTAGAGATTATATGAAATTCCTTATATATGTATTAGCAGAGGTAGTTACCAGCTTTTGCGTAATGATATAATAGCTGATGCTCACATAATATACCACTGCTCATGTTTTATTCCTTTGCCTGCAGGACAGGGACATTTTCTCAAAATTCCAAATATACCATGTTGAGGAATATTTTCGAAGATCTTTGTAATAAAGCCTTTACTACCGTGGGATTTTTTGAAGGAGAAGTGAGAAATTGGTGGATAAACTGATTGTTTTAAAACTGTCCACTCCTTACTGTGTGGTACATTTTTTAAAAGAGCTACTTTTTTACCCTATTTCAAAACAAATACATATTTAGTGATGAAAATTTAGAAAATTTAAAAGAAAGTGAAAATCACTCTTATTTCTGTAACCTAGAGATAATTTTTGTGAACTTTTGTTGTATACCCTTTTTTAATAATAATCATAGTAGTAAAGCTAATGTTTATTGATTGCCTATCAACCAGCATGCACCATGGTAACTACCGTGAACTAAAATAAAATTTTAAGGCTCACCGCTCCCCCACCTGCTGACCGAATGGACCCCCTCATGGCCAAAGGAATATCCTAAAACTAAATTGTCTGCCACGAGGAGGGAGGTCAGAGAGGCCTCATCATGCCCCCATCCCTTCTTGGGGACATCTTTTGTAACCCATTAACAGGCCTAAGGGTATGCAAGACAAACCTGCAGGTCCTCAATTTACACAACAAATCTATGTCTGGTGGCTTATCTTTGATAAACAGCTCCTTATGTTAAAACATTCCAAGCCTTTAGACAAAGCTTCATGTCTTTAACCAATTACAAGTCAAAGAATCTTTAAACCCACCTATAACATGTAAGCCAGCACTCCCCACTTGGAGATGGCCCACCTTTTTGGGCCAAACCAATGTATGCCTCCCATGTATTGATTTATGACTTTACCTGTAACCTCTATCTCCCTGAAATGTATAAAACCAAACTGTAACCCAGCCACACTGAATCCACTTGCTCAAGACTTCTTGAGCATGACACCTGGTCATGGTCCTCAAATTTGGCTCAGAGTAAATCTCTTTAAAATTAAATTACAGAGTTTGGCTTTTTTTTCCATTGACACTACATATTATTCTACTTAATCCTCTCACTGGCACGCGCCTGTAGTCCCAGCTACTTGGGAGGCTGAGGCAGGAGGATCATTTGAGCCCAGGAATTTGAGGTTGCAGTGAGCTGTGATGATGCCAGTGTACCCTAGCCCAAGCAACAGAGTGAGACCCTGTCGAAAAAAAAAAAAATCAGTGGACTAATGAAAAGATAGTGGATTTTAATGTACATTTATATATTTGAGTTAAAATATAGGTCTTTATGTATCATTTTAAAATTATTTCCTACTTTAACTGAATATTTTGATTAATTGACCTACCACTGACCCCTGTCCCTTAACTAATAGGGCTTTTACTATATTGCCTTTCTACCATTTTGATTTTATTTCTTTATATTCTTGTCAATCTTTGGTTTTCCTACTTTCTACCATTTTGATGTGGCTAACACTGGGAATTAGATTCTTTTTTTTTAATTTTATGAGTTTGAGAGATGGTATTTCATTGTTATTTTAATTTGCATTCCTTTGCTTCACCATGGATTGACCACTTTTTCATAAATTTGTTGACCATCTTGATGTTATTTGCCCATTTTTCTGTGTGAATTTTTTCTGTGTGAATCTTTTCTGTATTGTTAGAGCTCTTTTTAAATTAAGGGAATTGATTCTTTGTCATGTATTTTGCAAATAGTTTTTTCTAGCTTATTGTTTATCTTTAAGTTTGTTTATGGTATCTTTTGACATACAGATATTTAATATTTCTGGATAATAAAACCTATTAATTAAATTCTTTATAGTAACTGCCTTGGGATCCTGCTTAGGGTAGTCCATGATTTTATTTGTATTACTTTTAATTGCATAGCACATTCAGTAAGAGCACAGACTACAGAGCCAGACTCCTTGGATTTGAATGCTGATTCTACAGTTTACTAAGCGTGTGATCTTAGGCCAGTTGCTTAACCTCCCTGTGCCATAGGTTCCTTATCTTAAAAAATGAGGGTAAAAATATTCATCTCTTAGGGTTGTTATGAGGACTAAGCAATTAGAATAGGGTTTTAGAACATAGTAATCTAAGCACAATAAAATGCTTATAAGATAAAATATAAATGTAGTATTTTGTTGAATTTTTATGTTTTATTTTTTACATTTCAATTTTAAAATGATTAGCTAGTCACAACACTATAAAGTAATTCATCCTTTATCCTTGACTTAAATTGTCATCCTTATCTCATATTTAGGATTGTCCCATTAATCTGTCTGTTCTTTTGCCGTGACTAAGAAATAGTTCTTTAGCTTTGGACTCGGACTTAGGTTTGTATCCTGGCTCTGCTGTGTCACCTTGAGGAAATACTTAATCGCCCCTTAAGCCTCAGATTCCTCATCTGAAAGCTAGGAATACTACCTAACTTCCAGATTTTTAGGGGATTGTATGAAATAGTGTCTATTACATGTCTGGCACATAAGAGATACTTAATAAATGTTAGTTTCCTTTCCTCTTTTCCTTTAACAGAAATTTTTATTAAGGAGATAGCTGGTATGACCTATAATCTATTCTTCAATTCCTGTCACCTTTTAAGAAATAGATAGTTTAAACTTAATTTCTTTTTAGGGCCAGGAACTGGGACCCTGATGATAGGTAACAAAGATAAACAATACAACATCCCTGTCCCCTTCAGTGACAGTAGATTAACTCAGAAGATACAATACAATATATCAAACTTTCTTAACCTTGGCACTATTGACATCTTGGACTGGATTCTTTATTGTAAGGGGCTGTTCCATGCATTGTAGGATGTTTAATAGCATCCCTGCCCTCTACCTACAAGATACCATTGGGACATCCCTTCCCCTATCAGTTATGAGAATCAAAAATGTTTCCAGATATTGCCAAGTGTCCCCTAGGGAGCAAATTCACCGCTGGTTGACAGCCACTACAACGTATGAGCATAGTGCTAAGGACTACTGAGGGAGGAAGTGATTCACCTTTTGGGGGAGTTGGGAAAGCCACTCACCTTTCGAGAAGTGGTCATTTTTTAAAATCATTAACTATGCCCTTTTCTATTTCTTATTCTGTCTCTTATTTGAGCTTACTAAGAGATGATTCATCCATTTATTAATCATCTATATTGCAGGTACTCTGCTGAGCACTGAATAAAATGAATAAAACTGGCCTTGGAGAGCTTACCTTCTAAGGGTATGGGGTTAGACAGGATTTGGTGGTGACTTGGATGTGAGATGTGAGAGAAAATGAGGAGTTGGGATGATTCCAAAAATTTTGGCCTGAGAAGTGGGTAAATTGTGGTGCCATTTACTAATTAGAGGAGGAACAGTTGTATTGGTATGGGACAGAGGGAAATAAGAGTTCTGTTTGGACATGTTAAGTTTGAGATGTCCACTGTAGCCAAAGGTAGATTCCTAGCAAGCAGTTGAAAAGATGCCACCTATATCAGGAAAGAGGTTGAAGTATGTTTCTTACAGTCAAAGGAGCCACTATTAAGTTGATAGTCCTTTTATTCTGAGGAACCAGAATAAAGAAGAAAAGTCTTAGAAAATGTTAGAGCTAACTCATATATCCCTATAGTTCTTGCCAAATCTATTCGTTATAGTTTAATTGGCACAGACCAAAGTAAAATGGAAGTTGGATAATTAAAGCCAAAGTCCCTACTTTTTTCTCAATAATTTAGGTCATGTGAGAATCATTGTTGCTGGGAATATGTCTGGAATTATATGTTTCATTCCCACATTTCTGGAACATTTTCAGCTGG
>NW_012147897.1:3670060-3671482 GCF_000956105.1 Propithecus coquereli
AAAAAAAAAAAAAAAAGTGAATCTGTGAATTCACTATTATTTATTCTGAAAGATCTATATCTATACATATCGGTGTATATATGTAAATACCTTTGCTCTTCTTTGAATCCTTCTGGTGCATCTTGGAAGATTATTTTTTGTGTAAGTGGGTTTCTGAGAATTAGGAGAAGCATCTTAATTTTAAAATAAAATAGCAAAAGATGGAAACTATGGAAATGATATGGGCATAGGGAAAACTTTTTAGGTAAAGTTTACAGATGATTACAGGAATATCTTTTTGTTTGAAGAAGTTAAAGGTGTTGGCTGCAGCCTTGGTGGGAGATTGGTGATGATAACTCAACCTTCATAACAGACGTATGTCCTTTGTGTTGGGAAGCATAGTCTTGCAGAAGTCTTGGAAGAGTATGAAACAAGGGAGGTTTATGACATATTTCAAGGGAATAAAAGCATTTCATTATTTATAACACATTGATTGTTTTGTCTTTTGAACAGATAACATGCCTGGATATTTCCAGTGGAGGAGGCCTTGGTGTATCTTGTAGTACTGATGGGAGCATGAAGATCTGGCAGGCTTCCAATGGAGAACTCAGAGTAAAGGATTTGGATACACTTTTAGGGTCTTACACATGAAGGGTGGTCTGAGAAACCTTGGCCTGGGACATGGAAGAATGGCCCATTTTAAAAATGTAGGACCATTGTATTTCA
This sequence comes from Propithecus coquereli, assembly GCF_000956105.1. Lineage (NCBI taxonomy): Eukaryota > Metazoa > Chordata > Mammalia > Primates > Indriidae > Propithecus > Propithecus coquereli. The sequence continues at coordinate 3,670,766 of NW_012147897.1, forward strand.
TTTGATTTCTGCTCTCACATTTGTTAATCAGAGAACCATTCTCAAGCTTAGTGAATTGCCAGAACAGAGTGGGGCTGAAGCAGTTGAGGAGCCAGGCCAGAGAATGTCTAAGTGGGTATGCCCTGAGTTTGAACTGTCTTCAGTGATCGGCTTCCAAGATAGAATAGCTAGACTCTTAGACTGAATGTATGGCTGAGTCTCCAACTTATATAGAGGATTTTAAGAAGACATGAGTAAAGGATTCCTCAAGCCTTTTCAGCTCCTTATACTTAGAACTAACACTAGGGATGGCTGTGAGAGCCATGGAATTCAATTCTACATCTGTAGCTAAATCCCAGGAAAGGGAGTCAACAGCTCTTACCTTGTTGACAAATGAACTAAGAGATCCTTTTGGACATTCTTAGTTGTTGTTAAAACCCAGCACTTGGGTATAGCATGTAAGAAACTAAAGATATGGGAGATTAGAGAACATCAAGGAATGGACAAGAGAACTAGCATGGAATTTTCTTTTGTTTTTCCAGAGAGTATTGGAAGGACATGTGTTTGATGTGAATTGTTGCAGGTTTTTCCCATCAGGCCTTGTGGTTCTGAGTGGGGGAATGGATGCCCAGCTGAAGATCTGGTCAGCTGAAGATGCTAGCTGCGTGGTGACCTTCAAAGGTCACAAAGGAGGTATGAAGGGTGATTCTCTAAAAGGCTTTTCTAATGATCCCCACA
>NW_012147897.1:3680697-3682487 GCF_000956105.1 Propithecus coquereli
CGGCTAATTTTTTCTATGTATTTTTAGTTGTCCGATTAATTTCTTTCTATTTTTAGTAGAGACGGGGTCTCGCTCTTGCTCAGGGTGGTTTCGAACTCCTGAGCTCAAACAATACGCCCGCCTTGGCCTCCCAGAAAGCTAGGATTACAGGCGTGAGCCACCGCACCCGGCCCTGAGTTGCTTTTTATTATTTTTTTCTGTACTTCAGTGAATGCAAACTGAGTTGCTTCTAATCATATTTTCCCAAACAGACCCTGAATTGGCTACTTTTTAGTTATGGCATTTTCATAAACTCATGCTTTTCTGAACAAAGGCTTTCAAAATGAAATTTCCAATAATAATTGAGAGGCATGTGGTTAATTGCATTGGATTGTCACCTGTATGTTGAGTTGCTATGGAGTTTTTGTCTAAGTTTATAGATCTGAAGTCATTTCATCTTAGAAGAAATGGGAGTATGCTAAAGATCACTAATTAGCTAAGTGACCTTTGATCAGATACTCTTAATTTATTGGATACCTATTATAGGCTCTGTTAAATGGGTTTTAGTAAAATAAATAGTGGCCCTGCCTGGATCACAATAGGGTTGTACTACCTTCTACTCTGTACAACCCTGTGTTATTACACCTATGCCACCGTATTTTAAGTCTTTATGTCTGTGATTATCTTTGTCTTTTTATGCTGTATATTCCTGAGGCTAGAGACCATAGTGAATATTCAGGTGATGGCTAATAAAAGGCTTCAAAATTATAAAATCCATGGACATTTTGGATATTATGTTGTAACACTCTGGATCTTAATTCTGTCATCTCTTTTAGCAGGTAGTCCCCTGTTGAGGTATGGGTAGAGGCTGGGTAGATGTGAGTGTTCAGCCTCCTGATGGGCTCCTCTGATACTACCCTGACAAAAGTAGAGCACTGACTCACACTGCCTCATTGCACACAGGTGAGGTGGACGTTTAGCTTCCCCTTTGGTCGTGTTCACACCTTCTTGGTGAAAGTAGGACACGGACTTTCACCACCTCATTGCCTCCTAGTGGAGTTATAAACTCAGTTCCCTGCTGACTCACACCAGGAGAGAGGTTGGGGGAAGTGGAGTGCTACCTCCTACCATCTTGTCCTACCTCTTTCTGCCTGTTGCTGCCAAGTGGGGGTGGAGGTTCAACTTACCTCTGGACCCTGCTGACAGTATTAGCCTGGTCAACCCCACTGGGTAGGGGAATTGGAGTGCTGCTGCCTGCTTTCATGGGGGTAGAAGACCACTTCCTGTTCAGCTCTCCCGAAACCACAGGGGAGGGGGAGTAGCAGTTTTTCTGCTGGTGTCTATTATAGTAGGGTGGGTGTTGCCAAGATTTGTATTCTGTGAGGCCACTTCTTTCCCAATCTTTTGGCTATGGGCAACAGACTTTTCTGGTAGTTTTTTGTTTGTTTTTGTTTTTTTTTTTTAAATCTGTGCTTATTGGCAGTTCCATGTTGGAGGTTTCTGCAGTGTCCTCTCCAAGATATATGGGAGGCAATAAGGAAATCCAAGGAACTCATTGCCTTGTTCTTTGAGTCCTGAGGTCCCTAGGTAGTCCACTACCTTCTTCCTTTTGCTTGCAATGTCCATGTTTTTTCAGTTACAAAGGGAAGGACCTGGGAGCAATGGGGCTACTCCATCTTAGCCAGAGCCAAAAGTCACATCCTTTTTTCAGAATGGGAGGCTAACCTTTTTAATCAATTCTCAGTGGAACCAGCAGGATCTTTGAAGGCAGTGATTTTCAAACTGAACTTTCTAAGATGTTTACTTAATTT
>NW_012147897.1:3682537-3684984 GCF_000956105.1 Propithecus coquereli
AGTGTTTTATTATGAAAATAGAATAAAAACTTCAAAAACGAAACAATCAATCCTTTCTAATTTAATGAAAAATTTGTTATTTTGTATTTTTTTCTGTGCGTGAGTTATATGCAACTTGAAAAATAGTTCATAAGGGTAAAAGTAAAGAGACTTGTGAGTTACATATGCTTCACAAAGCCCCGGGCTCAAAACTAGGGTGAGTTAAATACAACTCACATGTCAGTTAATGTGTTAACATATAGCTCTAAAAGTTTAAAGTTAAATTGCCCAGTCCATTAAGGTTGTTAAATTGGGGGCTATGCATTTATAATCCTATTTTTTTTAATAATAAGTACTACATCTTTCATAATCTATGAAACATTGAGACCAAATTAAACCCCATTTCAGTTGACTAGTTGGTTCAGGTTTTTTGCTTATCAGAGTAGTAGAAATGCTTACATTTGTAGAATAATTTTTAAGAAACCAGGTTGCAGTTTCAGCACTTGGGCCATTATTTTCAAACTCTTAGGTACTTTCTTAAAAATAGGCTGTGCTGCCTCCAAGTAATGAGAGGTGCTTCAAGCCTCATTTTTTCAGAGATCTGAGTCACAGCCATTAATTTTCCTGTGTACGCATGTATGTGTATTGCTCCCTAGAAACATTAAAATAATATGATAGTGAAACTAGATAATTTTAATAAACTTGTGAAAAATATATACCTGGAAATACAAAATTTGCTCTATTCCTTACAAATACTTGTTTCAGTTATAGTTCCATCTAATATTATTCTTATTTCCAAGACTTGGCTGGGATGCTTACATGTAATTCAGCTGAATCTTTTCTTGAAGGTAAGTGCTTTTGTGTGTTTGTTCATATGCCGAAGACTTGTATCTATTTGGTTTGTTATCTAAAGCCTTTTGCAGTTTCTGGTAGGTCTTAGCTATGGCTGCTTCTCTTACAAAGACATTCTTGAGATCGCTACTTTCATAGTTTCTTTCCTTCTTTCTTTTTTCTTCCCCCTGAGACAGGGTCTCCCTTTGTCACCCAGGCTGGAGTGCAGTGGCACAATCATAGCTCACTGCAGCCTTGAAATCCTGGGCTCAAATGATCTTCCTGCCTCAGCCTCCTGAGTAGCTAGGACTACAGGCCACCATGCCTGACTAATTTAAAAAAATTTTTTTAGAGATGGGGTCTCAGTATGTTGCCCAGGCTGGCCTTGAATGCCTGGTCTCAAGTTATCCTCTTGCCTTGGCCTCCCAAAGTGCTGGAATTGAGCCATAGCACCTGGCCTCATAACTTCTTTCTGAAGTAATTCTTCATAGGTTCCCACTCCTATAGGGCTCCTCCTTCCTTTAATTCTTGTCATTTACATGTAAAGAGACCCTTACTAGATGCCATTATATTGTGAGTGACATTTTATTAGTGACATTTTATTTTCCAGTCTGCTTTTATAGAAAAGGAAAACTTTCTAGATAGCAGCTCTTTGCTAAGTGTCCCTTGAAATTTGTACAGTTAATACTGTTCTAGTCACAGCTCCGTAGCCACAGCTGTGGCTTCTCTGCATTGGATACACTTTTCAGAACTGATTTTTTCAGAAGCTTGTATTACTTCATGGAACTCAATAACATTTTTAAGTAGCAGTTGGAACTTTCCAATAAAGATATAAAGAGATCTTTGATTGCTTAATAAGAGCTGAAGGCCCTTCCTTATAGTGATTCCTTAAGATTCTTAAAAGCTGTAAGATCCTTTTTTAGCCATATTTTTGCTGAATATGTTATAGAGTAGAAAGGTGGTTGTCCAAACTCAAATACTTTATTGACCAATTATAGAACTGTGTTGTAAATAAGAAATATACGTCAGGCGCAGTGGCTTATGCCTGTAATCCTAGCACTCCGGGAGGCTGAGATGGGAGGATTGCTTGAGCTCAGGAGTTTGAGACCAGCCTGAGTAAGAGTAAGACCTTGTCTCTACTAAAAATAGAAAAATTAGCTGGACATTATGGCAAGCACCTGTAGTCCCAGCTACTCAGGAGGCTAAGGCAGGAGGATCACTTGAGCGCAGGAGTTGGAGGCTGCATTGAGCTACGATGATGCCACTATACTCTACCCAGGGTGACAGAGTGAGACTCTGTCTCAAACAAAAACAAACAGCATATTAAAAAAATTTTTTTTTCAAATTTAAGAAAAAAAAATATAAAATTGCAGCAAAACATGTAGGCTCCATAGGTCTGTTTCTGAGGGAAAGACTATTTTAAAAGTCTTGTCTCTAGTGCCTTTATCCAGTGGATCTATAATTGTGAGAATTACATTTATTACGTTTTATTTATCCAACAACTATTGTCAGTTATATAAATTGGATTTGGTTTTTATTTTATTTTGTTTATTTTTTTGAGACAGGGTCTTGCTCTGTCACCCAGGCTGGAGTGCGGTAGCATGCTCATAGCTCACTGTAGCCTCAAACTCCTAGGC
>NW_012147897.1:3685034-3686996 GCF_000956105.1 Propithecus coquereli
AACATTAAAATAATATGATAGTGAAACTAGATAATTTTAATAAAATGCTATTCTTATTTTACAAGTTTAAATATTTAAAGAAATATAACAACATTCCCAAATAATTCCTTACCTGATCCCTCCTTTGGAACCATAACACACAGTGTCTAGGCCACTCATTTGGGAGTTATGTATTGCCCTCCACTTATGGTATTTTAATCCTGAGTTTTTGCCTTATGAACCCCACCACATGATGAGTAACTTGTGTGTAGAGATCAAGTTTTAAGTTTTAATGTTTCTTTATAACAGTTTGTCAAGTTGCTTGCAGTTGATTTAGCAAACACATATGTTAACCTTAGCAAATAAATAGGTCCAGTGAGAGGGAATAGAAACAATATTTAGAGCCTTACTCACATTACGGAAGAACTCATCACTTCTTGAAGAACTGACAAGTTTAAAGAGTCAGAGTGACCTGCGCAGCTTGGGTCCAGGAGACTAGAGGAACACTGAGAGTCTTTACCTCACATCAGGCCATCCCTCTGAATGTGTGTGGCACAGGGAAACTTTTCAGCTGAGCAAGGTATGACTCTGCATGCTGAATTTAACAAGATGTGTATTCAACATCAATGCACACTCAGCTTATAAATACCTTTGGATCACTGCAGTTATTGAATATGCCCTCCATGTGAATGCTCACTGAGTCTCTGAGCATTCCTCCATTCTCCCTAAGAATATGTTTGTGACCCTTACCTTAGAGTGAATAGCAGAATGTTAGATTAAAGCTTCTATTCATATAGTTGTTCCATTCTTTTGGTCTATGAGAAAGTCCTGGGGTCAGGTAGAGTCTTCTGCAAAGTACAACAGCCCTGACTTTTTTCTTGAGAGGGGAGTTTTTATTAGATTGAACAGAAATGATACATTGTAGAAGAAATGACATGAAGTCAGATCCAGATTGATGTCTATTAGGTCTTGAAAGCTCCTTTCCAGTTCTGTAAAATTATCCCAGGTTTGGAGTTGCCAGTTCTTCCGCAACACAGAGCAAAAATCAGGATTAATCTGTGATAGTTTAGGAGCATATATAGATACAGATTTAGATTGATAGGGAGATAAATAGAGAGTCACTCTCTCCAGCCAAGTGACTTCCAAGTTGCTTTGTGGGACCTCTTTTTTATAATCTCTTGAGTTATGAGATAATGAGCATTTTAGTAGCCAAAGCCATAAACCATATAAAAAAACAGAATTGTTACCTACCTACATTTATCTTTAATGGTTTCACAAGTGACTAAATAAGAGAAGCAAAAGATAGTATTAAAAGCAAATATGGTCTCTTATTACCTAGGGTAAGTCTCTAGCAAGCAAAATGTGAAAGAAAACACAAGGAAGACTGGACTGAACACAGCCTGGTGCTTATTTCAGAGAACTGTTAGAAAACTAATAAAGTATCTCTGTGTATAGATCTGTTGTGAGGGATAACCCTTCGTTAGTTTAATTAAATCCCTGGCTTGCCTCTGCTTCTAGTACATGAAAGCATAATAGAAAGGGAGGCAGTATAGTAGAGTGGTTAAGCATGGGATTTGGATGCAGACAAATCGTGGTTTAAATCTTAACTTTGCTGCTTAACAAAGTGTGCCCTTGGAAAATCACTTAATTTTTCTGAGCCTTAATTTCCTTGTGTGTAAAATGGGGATAGTAGTATTGAATGAGATGGTACATATGAAGGATTTAGCGTAATTCCTGGTATATATTAAGTGGACAATAAATGTTATTATTGTTCATATAAAATATAAAACTCAACTTTAATCCCTGCTGGGAAGTGTGAGCCTTGTGATGTTTTAATGTACTTATCAAATGTGAAAAGCAGAAATTGTTATTTCTAATGGAATACATATTTTCCAATAGAAACAAATATGATCCTAGTTGATACATAATTGGTTCCCCAATACTATATATACATATATATTTTAAATATATATATAGATAATT
>NW_012147897.1:3699501-3739577 GCF_000956105.1 Propithecus coquereli
ACGTAGGGTCTTGCTATGTTGCCCAGGCTGGCCTTGAACTCCTGGGCTCAAGCAATCCTGTCTCAGCCTTCCAAGTAGCTGGGACCATAGGCACTGTGCCTGGCAAATTACTGATTCTTAATACAGATGTAATAGGTTTTCAGAGGAAAGGAATGTTTCTGGGAAAGGCGTAACGAAAGAAGTTGGCTTAAACTTTTGAAGGATGAGTTCAGGTTGAACAGACAAGAATGGTAAAGATAAGACAATGGGAGCTAGGGCAGGGGGTAGGTGTAGGGGCAGTTTATATTACAGCTTGGATGTGAAACTTAGTGTTATAAAAAGATATGCTTGGCTGGGCTGGAAGGTCGCGTGGTACTAGTGAGAAAGAGGTTGAATAGCTCCGTTGAGACAGAATAGTGAAGATCCTAATAAGGCAACTTCCTCATTTTCCCATGATAATAATTAATAATTGCTTCTCTGTTCCATAGGACTATTTTTTCTACCATTGTCTTAGCCCCTCACATTTAACAAAAGTAGACTTTAATTTTTAGAGCAGTTGTAGGTTCACAGCAAAATTTAGAAGAAAGTACAGAGAGTTTTCATATACTCTCCATCCCCTACAAGTGTAGCCTCCCCCACTATCAACATTCCCCACCAGAGTGGTAAGTTTGTTATAATTGGTGAACCTACACTGGCACATCATTATCACCCAAAGTGCATGGTTTGCATTAGGGTTCACTCTTGGTGGTGCCCATTCTGTAGGTTTTGAAAAATGTATAATAACGTGAATCTACCGTTATATAAAATAGTTTCATTGCCCTAAAAATCCTCTGGGCTCTGCCTTTTCATCCCTCCCTCTCTCCAACCTGTAGTAACAGCTGATCTTTTTACTGTTTCTATAGTTTTACCTTTTCCAGGATGTTAGAGTTGGAATCAAACAGTATGTAGTCTTTTCAGATTGGCTTCTTTCACTTAGTAATATGCATTTAAGGTTCCTCTGTGTCTTTTCATGGCTTGATAGCTCATTTCTTTTTAGCACTGAATAATATCCCATTGTCTAGATGTACCACAGTTTATCCATTCACCTACTGAAGGACATCTTGGTCGTTTACAAGTTTTGGCAATTATGAATAAAGCTACTATAAACATCTATGTGCAGGTTTTTGTATGGGCCTAAATTTTCAACTCATTTGGGTTAATTTTGCCCCTGACTTTTCACACACTATAGGTGCTCACACACTCACACACCTGCCACCCCCATCTTAAACTTCCCATATAGATTCACTATGGTCCAAGAACTGCTAAAACTTGCTGACCACCAGATGCTCCCTGGTCCCTTTTTGGGAATTAATGGATTAATAGGGAGAGTCTATTTCTTAAAGAAAATACATGTGCAGTTAGTGGTAAATGAGATCATTTTAGGCACTATACTTTTTTTTTTTTTTTTTTTTGAGACAGAGTCTCGCTCTGTTGCCCATGCTCGAGTGCCATGGTGTCAGCCTAGCTCACAGCAACCTCAAACTCCTGGGATCAAGCAATCCTACTGCCTCAGCCTCCCGAGGAGCTGGAACTACAGGCACATGCCACCATGCCCGGCTAATTTTTTCTATGTATTTTTAGTTGTCTGGCTAATTTCTCTCTATTTTTAGTAGAGACAGGGTCTCGCTCTTGCTCAGGCTGGTCTCGAACTCCTGACCTTGAGCGATCCTCCCTCCTGGGCCTCCCAGAGTGCTAGGATTACAGGTGTGAGCCACTGCACCCGGCCAGCACTATACATTTTTAATAGTCATTATATATATTAACATAATACATATATTGCACTTTAAACCTAAGATTTCACAGATGTTACTTAAAACAAGGTTAAGTTTTTTAAAAATTAGTTGATAATGAAAGTAATTTAAGTGAAAATATTCTTTTCTCTATGTTTTTATTCCCATTTACTCTTCAACCCATTCTAGGATGGTTTATGCCCAGCTACTTGACTGAAATGACTCTTGTCAAGATCACCAATGACCTTCATATTGCCTAATCCAGTCTTCTCTGTGCTTGTCTTTCTGAATTCAATATTATTCCTCAAAACACTTTTCTTTCTTGGCTTCTATGATATCACATTATACTGGTTTTCTTCCTATTTCTTTGGCTGCTGCTTCTTAGTCTCCTTTTATAAATCTCCTCTCTTCTACTTTAAATATTAGAGGGCCTCACTATTAAATCCTGGGCCCTCAGCTCTCACTAGAGTTTCTCCCTAGGTGATCTCATCAGTTCCATAGCTTTAAATATTGTATTAAGCTGATGATTTCCAAAAGTACATCTAAAACATAGAACTCTCACTTGAGTGCCAGACTCTGTTTAAATGTCTAATAGATAGTTTGAACTTACCTTGTCTAATGAGGAGTGTTTGATTTCCCCACCCCATCTGGTTTTCCCCATCGCAGAAAAAGGCACCACCATCTACACATTTGCTCAAGCTAAAGCCTAAGATTCATTCATGGTCCACCTCCCTTTTCCCTCATCAACAAAGTATGTCATCTCTACCTTCAGAGTGTTTCTAACTTTTCTTCTCCCTCTCCTTCCCACTCTCTCCTTCCCTCTCTTCTGCCAACATCTTGTCATCATTTATTGACTGACTATACTAATGCCTGGATTGTTCTCCTATAAACCATTCTTTCCAGAGCAACCATTTTGGTCTTTATAAAATAACGTAAGTCATGTTACTCTCCTGCTTAAAACCCTTCAGTGACCTCCCTTTATCCATATGTTAAAATCCTGACCCCTTAGAATGGCGTACAACAAGCCCTTATGCTTTCTGACCCCTGCATTCCTCTCCAGCCTCATATCAGACCACCCTCTGCCAGGCCCATGACATTTCAGCCACAGGCTTCTGTTTGTTCTTCCAGCACAGCAGACTCTCCCAGTGTCTGGACTTTGCCTTCTTCTTCCCTTCGTCTGGAATATACTTCCTGCAGCTCTTCACGTGACTGATTTCTGTTCACCATTCAGGTCTCCATTGAAAAGTGACTTCCACAGAGCCTTGTTAAAGTAGAAGTTTAAATTTAAAGCTACCTTCCCCCACCCAGTCTCCCACCATCTACACTTTTGATCATATTTTCCTGTTTTATTTCCTTTTAGAACTCATCACTCTCCGAAAGTGTATCCTACTTGTTTATGTACCTGTGGTCTCTTTCCACTAGAATCCTCGAGAGTGAGGATCTTATCTGTTTGTTATCACTGTTCCCTTAGCACTTAGAATACTGCCGGCTACATAGAAGACCCTTCATAAATATTTTTTGAGTGAATGAAGGAATTTCATCTCCTCCATGCTGTAAGGTATTTGAGGTCAGAGACTATCTTTTTCAACACTGTACCCCTGCTCCTAGTGTGGTGTCTTACCACATTACCAACAACTTAATATTTTTAAGGTTGGGCTTATTATATTATTATATTTTATATGTAGTAAAAGTCACCCTTTTTAATTGCATAGTTCTATGAGTTTTGACAAATGTGTACAGTTGTATAAATAATACCACAGTGAGATATAGAACATAATAAATGTTTTCTTTTCAATTAACAAGTGAATCACTTGTTAGTCAGGAAACAGCCATAAGTATCTGTGCTTCATGGGCGCTGCCAGCTGTTACTAACATAGCTCATCTGTCATGCAGGTGAACGGGAGGTTGGAACAGAGGCGAAAATGCTGCTGTTGGCCCGGGAAGATAAGAAGCTTCAGTGCTTGGGACTACAGAGCAGGCAGCCGGCAAGTGGTTCCTATACGACCTTTTAACTCTGAGGCAACCTGAGTCACTCTGATTCGTGGAAAGCTATTTGGAAGCATTTCTCCTTACTCCCTGTGCTCACTTTTGAGCAGGCTGCGTGGGTGAGAGGCAGTACAGTGTGGTGATTAAGAGCGTGGCATTTGAAATAAGGGCAACATGTAAATCTCAGCTCTTCCACTTAATGACTACAACATTGGACAAGCTACTTAACCTATCTGAGCCTCAGTTTCCTTATCACTAAACTGGGCATAATAGGACTTACCTCGTAAGGTTACGTGACAAGGATTAATACTCTACTGCTATGTGACCTTTGTTAAGTCACCTTTCCTCTCTTGGCCTCAGTGTGCTATATGTAAAATGATGAGGCGGTATAGATTTTCTTTATGGGTTTTTTTATTTCTAAGGTAATGTGAAAAAAATCTGAGTAAAGGTCTCATGCATTTAGGGCCCTTGATCAGTTAATGACCAAAACCATTAGTTGAATTTTCTTCCTTCATCCTCTAAAGTTTTGTTGGGTAGACAGTGCCCTTAACTAAATTCTGTCTTCCCTGAGATAAGATTTTTTAAATTTCTTTCTAGCTCCTGTCATCATGATCCAGACAACTTTAATGATTTGGTTTGGCCACAGGGTTTGTTATTTTCGTTTCATCTTGTTATTGTATTGTGCTGGTGTTATTTCCACTTTCAGAGTTTGTTTAGGAACATCAACATTTTTGCTAATATTGCCTTTGCCCTTGCATTGCCGTGCTGGCTTTTACTTCCAAAGGGAAATAAGGAAGTTTTGTTTGTTTTGTTTTTTCTTTTTAGAACTTTGAGGGAGAAATGATCATCAGTTTGAGCTAGGAGTAAGGAATGAATGAAAATCTAAGCTGGGTGCAGTGGCTCACGCTTGTAATCCCAACAACTGGGGAGGCTGAGGTGGGAGGGTCACTTAAGGCCATGAGTTCAAGACCAGCCTGGGCAACATAGGGAGACCCCATCTTGAAAAAGAAAAAGAAAATCTAATAAATTCTTTTTTCAGATGTATGGGGAGAATTATGATTTTTTACATTGCCACTTTATTTAAGCCTGTTTCTTTTCCCACAAAGTACCACCCTTCAAAAGGTTGCTGGAAGTGACATGAAACAAAACTTAAATGCAGGAATTATAAGCGTTTCTCAAATTGAGGGTTATAATGAAAAAAGGGAAAAGAAGGGTTTTTGGTGATGAGGATCCTATGAGACAGTGTGTTGAGGGGTAATAGTTGGAAAACAGCTACCTCAGAGTCTGGTATTACATAACCTGCTCAAGTCCTCAGACAACCTCAGGCTCCTGCAATCCCAGGAGTGCTTCCTATTCAGTTATTGGCGAGTGCCTAGTTTACTGTTTGAGAATGATGAGAGGAGGAAGAAAGAAAATGTCTCTAAAAATAGTGAAATTTTCCCTTTTTTTGGTGCCTGTTTGTTCCTGGAAACAAATTAATCTTTAAACAGCATTTTTGGCTCCTGCTTGTTCCCAGGTGTTCCTCTTTATTGGCTCAGATGCCTTCAACTGCTGTACTTTTCTCTCTGGCTTCTTGCTATTGGCTGGGACACAAGATGGAAACATTTATCAGCTGGATGCGAGGAGTCCAAGGTGAGTCACCATTCATTTGCATGATGCAGGTCTTCTACAGAGTGGAGTTTTTTTTATTGGCTTTTACATTGACTTAGCCTAGCATATTGAATCAAGGGTATATTTTTCCATTTATAGAGGTTTTCCGGTCTGAATTTTGTGATTGTTCTTATTATCCTGGAATCATATTAAAAGGTAATTTGATTCATACTGTCATGATTGTATGACTGTAATGATTGCTTTGGAAATTAAGCTTAAATGTGAACTAACATTTCATTTAGAATGATTGTCTAGAACTTTTAACCTTAAGAAGCTCAGTAATTTTCTCTATGATATTAGACCTGAGCCAGCCTAAGACTGAATGATCATTTTTAGTTTAAGTAAGCCAGCTCTGTTTCTTATTTAGCTTTGAGCAGACCCATCTGAAACAGGCCTTCTCTTGAACTTAAAGACATCCAAAGAGAATCAGTCTCTCTGTTGCAGGATTTAACAGTCTGTGCTTCTGCCCCTTCCCCCTTTGATTTCCTCCCTTTGTTCAACTAATATTTATTGAATGGCTTTTGTGGACACTGGGTTTGGTGCAGGGCACTGAAAAACAGAAATAAAAGATACAGACTCTACTTTTGAGGCACTGGGAGTCTAGTGGTAAAGATGGACCAGTGAAAGACTGTTGTGATGCAGCGAGATCACTGGTCTGACAGGGCTGCCCACAGGGGTGTGAGGAAGCACCAGAAAGGAGAGGGAAGGAGGAGAGACTGCTTCTCCAAGGAAATGAGAGGCACTACATCTTGTTGAGTAGGATGTTAGCAAGTAAAGAAGAAGGGGAGGACCTGGCCTGGGTAGAACCGCGTATATAGAAGCACGAAGGCATGTGAAAGTATGTCACTTTCAGAGGTCGCTGAGTCATTTAGTGTGACAGGTATATACCCTGCAGCTGGGGCGAGGAGTGATGCCAGACAGAAAAATAGGGGGCTGCTGAGGCCTTACCTACCATCCTAAGGAGTTTGGACTTTATTCCAAGAGCAGTGAATAAATTCCACTAGATGGTGACTAGCATACACCTTTTCTTCCATCATTCAAGTTATTTTATTTTTGCTCTCTTTTTTGCCTCCATGGAAATAGGGAATCTCTGATCAGTTTTATAAAGTCACTCTTACATTTATATTAAGTTGATTCTCACCTTTTTCTTTTTCGAGACCTGGCAGTTGTAGTATTTCACGATTAGTCTTAATTCTGTCTAAAAGTTAACATACTGTTAACATTATGTTCACCCCATGTCAGATCTCTCCTAAAAACTCAAGATTTGGGTGGTGACTTAGTTCATGGTTAGAGACATGTTTAGATTTACTCCAAGGTGGTTTGAAGAATTACTTTGATCTGCCAGTTAAAGATCTTGCCAGGAAAGAAACCATATGAATGTTTAATGTTTCTCCACATTTGTCCTGTTTGCTTGTATGTGGTTAGTACTGTCTGTTGAATATAGTCAAACGTTGCTTTTGAAGAAAAAAAGTAAAACTGTCCCTTTTACTCTGAATCCTAGAACTCCAGTGCAGGTCGTCCACAGATCAGGAGCACCAGTTCTGTCCCTGCTGAGTTTCAGAGATGGATTCATTGCAAGCCAAGGTGGGTCCGTGGGCCAATTGAGAGATGCTTCCCTGAAGTTCAATCAGTTAAAAATCATTTTCAGTGCCTGATCTATGGATGGATTGGGGCATGGTCCTCTACAGTTCTTCGGCATATTGTGCTTATCAATAGTGCTTATCACTCTACATTGTGATTGGCTATGTCCTCCTCCATTCCAAGCTGCTTGAGAGTGGTGACTGTGTCGTATTCATCTTGTCATCCCCAGCATTTAGCTCAATACCCACTAAGTCTCTACCCTAAAGGAGCTCACAGTTAGTAAGGCAAACAGATGTGTGAACGTGTGATTGCCATCTAGTTTGACAAGTACTACAGCAGAAGACTGCATGAGAACACGGAGAATAGCTAATTCTAGAGGTAGGAGTGCTGTCGGCAAGGTCTTCAGGGACAAGATGACATGCAAGATGATGAAGATTTCACCAGCTGGAGATGTGAGGGTGGACATTGAAGGCTGAAGCTATGGCGTGTGCAAAGCCACAGATGAGGGAGGGGGCAAAAAGAAGGGAACTAGCATTTACTAAGTGCCTGCTGTGTACTGTGTTTGATGCTTAACTACATATTCTGGGTAAAGCGAGTACCTTGGTCTAGCCAGGACAAAATATTTGGAATGGAGTTTGGGAGTGGGATTGGGGAAGTGGATGGAACAAAGTGTGTATTAAGGGATACCATGGATCCTCACAGGAGTGACGTTGGTGAGGACGACTGGACTGAACTCTCTGATTGCAACCTTCTCTTTAGTTATATGAATTTTCTTTCTGTCGTTTAGGAGATGGAAGCTGTTTCATTGTCCAGCAAGACTTAGACTATGTCATTGAGCTCACTGGTGCTGACTGTGACCCTGTGTACAAGGTACAGGCCTGAGAGGAGACCAGACCTGGGTGATTCTCACCTGGGATTGAGGGCTTTTAGGGGACTGAATCCAGCTACCTTGTGGTCATTAGGAGTAATAAAATACTGCTTATTGTATAAGCAGTGTGGCAGGATGAGAAGAAAAGATTTTGAGTCAAAAGTGACTTCATCACTTCCTTTAAATGTCACTTCACCTCCCTCGTCTGTCATTTTATCTGTAAAATGAGGATAGTAATGAGATAATGCATTTGGAAGCTCTTTCTAAATATAAAGTATTCTATTCATATTATCCATCATTATTATTAAAAGTTCAAGACTGATTCATTTGATTAGAGTGGGAAAAAAACAAAAGGGTATTTATTGATCAGATATTGTGCTAAATGTTTTATATGTATTATCTAATCTTTGTTACCATTTGTTAAGGTGTAGGTATTCCCATTTTTTCTTATCATTTTTTAAGTTATACAATTTACCTATAAAAATTCAAAAATACAGAATTATACCAATTTAAAAGTCTCCTTTAAGACCTTTTTAGTTCCCCTCTTTCCAGAAGTAACCAGCATTAACAGTTTGGTACATGTCCTTCAAGACTGTTTTCAGAGAATATGCACATTTGCATCTTTATATATTTATATAAATAATACAGTTTTATCTCTAGTTTGTCCATATTGGGATCATTCTCTATATATTGCCATGTGATTTTGTTTTTGTTTTTGTTTTTTTTAAATATCTTGGAGCTCTTTCCAGGTAAATAAATAAATAAATATGTATATACACATGTATATTATATGTATCTCCATTTCATTTTTTAAAATTTCTTCATAGTGTTCTATATTGTGAATTAAGATATTTCTGTTTTGTAATTGAGGAAACTGGTACCCAGAGGTGTTGAGAAAGATACCCAAGGTCATGTAGCTATGTGGTAATAAACCTGAGATTAAGTCAGCTTCAGAATTCATGCTATTTTCTTTGAAAAGTTGAGGAAATCCTCCTCAGAATAAAAGGCACATATTCAGAACTTTTTCGCATCTGATTTTATTAATATGAGTTTCAGGAATACCCAAGCCCGCCTGTGGCTCCTGTCCTCCCAGGTGCAGACCATCTGTACTAAACTATGAACAACACTAATTCCTTTCCACTTAGGCCGATTAGTTTCTCTCTTCTGTAGTCACAGGTGCCTCCCGACCCTGGCCAGCAATTTGTAGGCACACACCATGTATATAATTCTCTTGCCTTTGGGATCAGTAAAGCTTGTCAGACTCCCTGGGACTAGTGAGTGGGAGTCAATGATAAGGCTCCCTCTATTTGAAATGGAAGAATCCCAGGCTTCCTTTGAACTGTGAATTCTTGTGTTCCAGGTAGCCACGTGGGAGAAGCAGATCTACACGTGCTGTCGAGATGGTCTTGTACGACGCTATCAGCTTTCTGACCTCTGAGCCCTTGGAAAGAGGAGTCCCAGTTAGTGAAAATGTTTGATCCTGATCAACAGTGAGCAGAGACATCATCAGTCCTTCCCAAGAACCATGGCCCTTAGTGTCTTGGGCACCCCTTGCAAGTCACAGAAAGTCAGCTGTACTGGCCCATGTGGAACTATCCCAAGACCCGCTTTGAACTGAATAAGAAGCTCACATGTGCTCACTGCATTTGCCCCACCTTCTCCTTGTATAAACTCACCCTAGCAACACAGGGCAAGGATATAGATGCTTCTAGTTTGTTCTTATATCAGTTGTGTTAATTGTTTACAAAGACCAGAGGACTAAAGCCTGTTCTCTGCAATAAATAAAGAAAATATGTTTGGAGGTGCCTGAATTTGAAAAACTTGGTTAAATACTTTTACTCCAGCAAAAAGTCAGTCGAGAGGATGGGACTCCTTCCTCAGCACTCCCTATTGGCTTGGTCATAGAGAAGGACTGCTTGGCAGTAGCAATAAATGTCCTATAAGCTGTGACCTGGGAGAGATTCTTACATAGCTGGTTACCAACTGTACTAGTTCGTCTGGAACTGAGTGGTTTTCTGTGACATGGGACTTTGAGTGCCAAAACTGGGGTAGTTCCAGGCAAACCGACATGACTGATCAGCCTACATGTAGATGAGAAAGTCGAATCACTATCATTGTAAAGGCAGTGGCTGTCAAAAGTGTCATCCCTGGAACAACAGCATGAGTATCACCTGGGAACTTGTTAGAAATTCTTGGGCCCAACCTTAAACCTGAATCAGAAATTCCATGGTGCAGCCAGCAGTGTGTATTTTAACAAGCACTCCAGGCGATTCTGATGCACGCTAAAGTTTGAGGACCACTGACCTAGAGGAAGAGATGTCAAAGGGCACTTCAGTCATAGCTGGAACCCAGAGCTCACAGGATGGCAAGGTTGGTCTGTAGGAGTTGAGGCTGGAGAGATTGGTAGGGCCCAAATAGTGAAGAAGCTTGAATATCTGGTAAGGAGCTTGGACTTCACTTGATTAGCAATGGGAAACCACTGAAGGTTTAAGTAAGGGAGTCGCATGGTCATCTCTTTTTTTCCTTAAATGTAAGGATAGAGTCATAATGTATGTGTTCCATGGTTTATTTTCACTTAAACCATGTCTCTGATATCTTTCCATCTCAGTACATTTAGACCTTCCTCATTCTTTTTAATATAAAATGTCCAGAGTATGGACACCAAATTATTTATATTTTAGAGATTATTAGAGAAAGGTTTCTTGGAAGATGCAACACTTGAGCTGGGACATGCAGGGTGAGATTTTGATTTTTTTAAGAGAGGAAGGTAATTCCTGGTTGCGATAATAATATGGTTGACAGAGTTCTTAAAGGTATCCTCTTTATTTTTATAACTACATTGTAACCTGTAAGTGGTGAGACTCAAAGAGATAAAGTGATTTGTCAAGGGTCATAGAAAGCAGGAACTTTTATCTTAATTTTAAATCCCTTTTTTATTTTATTTTATTTTTTTTAATTGAGACAAGGTCTTGCTCTGTTGCCCAGGCTAGAGTGCAGTGGTATCATCATACCTCACTACAACCTCAAACTCCTGGGCTCAAGTGATCCTCCTGCCTCAGCCTCTCAAGTAGCTGGGACTACAGGCACATGCTATGACTCCCGGCTAATTTTTCTATTTTTGGTATAGACAGGGTCTCACTCTTAACTCAGGCTGGTCTCAAACTCCTCAGCACAAGCAATCCTTCTGCCTCAGCCTCCCAGAGTGCTAGGATTACAGAAGTGAGCCACCTCCCCCAGCCTAAATCCCAGTTTTTTCTAAAACACCCTGTTGCTTATGTCTAAGCCAAAGGGTAAAAAAAAATACTGCAATTCATTGAGTATCTAGTGAGTGTTTACTCTTCTAGGCACTATATTTATATATTTAATCCTCACAACACTCTTAAAGGAAATTGAGGCTCTAGAAATTAAATACCACATGTGAGTAAGAGTTCAAAACCCACAGCCAGCAACGTCAAGAATGGGGCTGCTTCCCCAATCAGGAAGAAGATGGTGGCCAAGGCCCCTCAAAGGGCAGCTGCCCAGGGGTCTAGGGAGGGACCAAACACCAAGGCAGCTTCTGCTCAGAGCAGTGGGTCCAAGATGGCACCTGTATGCCTGGCCAGGAAGACAGGCCCCCACTGGCCCAGGAAGGCCTGCGCTGCCTGGTAAGGCCTCAGCACCCAAGGTGTCCAGCAAGAGGGCTGAAGCCTAGAACCAGAGGTGGGGGTGGAGAGAGACTGAGACTTTGCTCAAGTTTTTATTACTCAGCAAACCATGCTGTATTTACTAAATTGTAACCTATTTATCAATAAAGACTTTTGTTTTTCCTCACAAATTAAAGAAAAAAAAGAAATCAAATACCAGAGACTTGATTTAGACCTTGGTGGGTCTCCAAAGACTGTGCTCCTTCTACTGCACCGTGTAATGAAAGCAGGTAGCAAGAGCCTTCTACGACTAGAGCAATTTCCTTTCAAGGAGTGTTACTTGATAGGGTCAGGTAGACCAGAAGGGACGTATTCCGGAGCTTAGAAACGTTGAGTTCCGGGAGGTGCAGGTGGAAGCTCTAAGAAGTCAGATTAGGAAAACAGGATGAGCTGTTGTCAGTTGTATGTGGAATCTAAAACAACTGAACTCAGGGAAGCAGAGAGTATTAATAGAACGGTGGTCACAGAGGCTGGGGGCAGGAGGAAAATGGGGAGATGATGGACAAATGGTATACGGTCTCACACAGGAGGAATGCGTTGCTTTTTGACATCTATTGCATAGTGTGGGGAATAAAGTTAATAATAGAATATTGTACATTTCAAAATTGCTAAAAGTAAATTTCAAATGTTCTTAACACAAAAAATGTTAAGCATTTGAGGTGATGGATATGTTAAATAGCTTGATTTAATTATTCCATATTGTATTCATAAATCATAACAGCACTTTGTACCACATAAACGTATACAATTATAAATTGCCAATTTACAACAAAAAATAACTTTTTTTAAAAAAAAAGTAAACAGCATGAGGGAGGATATAGCTGAAAGCACAGAGCAACTGAACGTCTCCAAATTGCCGTTGCAGGGCTCACTTTTCTAAGTTGCCGTCACATTCATGAGCCCCTTTCACGGGTCTCCAGAGTGACGTCTTGGTTGTGACATATGTAGTGACCCTTGACAGCTGCTCTGCAATCCAGACCCAAACAGAAGGAACAGAGGCCAGCTCTCAAGGGCTCCGTAACTTTGTCTCCTGTGAATGGAAGAGGCCCACCTTTCAGCAGACAAAGCTTTTTCTTTTTTCTTTAGGGTTAAGGAGTGCATTCTGGGTAAGGAAGGGGAATTCACAGCGCTACAGTGAACTTCCGCGCTAGACCTTGTTTCTTGGCTTTCGGATGCCCCCTTGTGGCGTCTTGTGAGAAGTACCTCTCTCTCTCTCTCAGACCTGAACAGCTGGCAGCGTCGTCAGCTGTTGCGCACGTACTCTGTGCCAGGCACAGGCCTCACACTGTCCTCACAATAGGTAAAGATTTCTTTGTTGGCAGGACATAGTGGCTCAGGCCTGTAATCCTAGCACTCTTGGAGGCCGAGGCAGGAGGATGGCTTGAGGTCAGGAGTTTGAGACCAGCCTGAGCAAGGGCAAGATCCCGTCTCTACTAAGAATAGAAAAATTAGCCAGGTGTGGTGGCATGTGCCTGTAGTCCCAGCTACTCGGGAGGCTGAGGCAGGAGGATTGCTTGAGCCCAGGAGTTTGAGGTTGCAGTGAGCTATGAGACGCCACTGCACTCTAGATGGGGTGACAAAGCAAGACTCTGTCTCAAAAAAAAAAAAAAAAAAATTACAATACAGAAATGGGGAAAGTAACTTTATGGTGGAGAAACCTGACAAACACTACCTCAGCCAGGTGATCAAGGTTCACGTCATCAGTGCCAAGTCATGTCGCTAGTACCTTTGATATGCTGTGATGAGAATGGTACTTCACCTCTGTCGTCTTCCTCCCAAACCCCCAAACCCCAGTCTAATCATTAGAAAAACAGTAAACAAATTCCATTAGAGGGACATTCTACAGAATACCTGACCATTTCCTCTTAAACTGTGAAAGTCATCAAAAACATGGAAAGTTTGAGGAACTGTCGCAGCCAAGAGGAGCCTAAGGAGATATGACTATCACCTAAATGTAATATCCTGGATGGGATCCTGAACAGAAACAATGGCATTAGGTTAAACACCAGTAAATCTGAAGAAAGTTTTGGTCATTAATGTGACAAATGTACCATACTAACATAAGATGCTAATAATAGGGGAACTTGGGTGTGGGATATATGCAAACTCTGTACTATTTTCTCAACTTTTCTGAAAATCTAAAACTATTTTAAAATAAAAAATTATTATTTTTTTGAGACAGGGTCTAACTCTGTCTCCCCTGCTAGAGTGCAGTGGTGTCATCATAGCTCACTGCAGCCTCAGACTCCTGGGCTCAAGTGATCCTCCCGCCTCAGCCTCCCAAAGTGCTAGGATTACAGGCCTGAGGCACGACATCCGGCCAAAAAATTTATTTTAAAAAATTAGTCAATGCATTTGTTCTAAAAAGTTTTAATTGCAGCTAATGCTGCTCTCCTTAAAAACAAAATAAAACAGGGCTCTATGACACTCCGATTTCTGAGCTGAGTGACCATATTCAGGGTCACAGAATCAGCCCCAGTTCTCCCAATTGTTTCCTTTGCTCTTGCAAGAGGCAGAGATGGGATGGCGGTTTCCTTGGGAAGGCAGGACTACAACTCCCAGAGTGCCCTTGTGGGGTTGTCAGGAGCAACAGAGGAACGCAGACTAACAGCCCTGCTGGGGTGTGAGGCCTAGCCACAGACTCACTGCCAGCCAGACATGGGCCAAGATTACTACTCTGTGCTCCAGATCACTCGCAATGCAGAGGATGCCCAGATCAAGAAGGCGTAAGTTGCGTGGGAGCCAGGCCTTAGGGGTATGCTGGGGCGGGCCCTGCCCTCATCGCTTCCAAACCGAGCTCTCTTAGAGCTCGCAGGTAAACCTTGCTCATTCTTTGTTTTTTGGAGACAGGGTCTCTCTCTGTCCCCCGGGCTAGGGTGCCATGGCATTGCTTCAGGCTCCTGAGTAACTGGGACTAAAGGCACACACCACCATGCCCAGCTAATTTTTTTTTCTATTTTTTGTAGAGACGGGGGGTCTTGCTCTTGCTCAGGCTGGTTTCAAACTCTTGGCCTCAAATGATCCTTCCACCTTGGCCTCCCAAAATGCTAGGATTACAGGCCCTCCTTTTACTTCTTTCATACGTAGGTCCTGGTTTGGGGCTGGGTCAGGGCCCAGGCTAGAAAATCAGACACCTTAATTCCTCAGTCTGTTCCCAACCCGTCCTGCTCTGTGCCCCATCTCCTCTACTGGGTACCTCAGTTTTCCAGGGTGTGAAAGGGGGACAAAGGAGCCATTTGAACTTCAACCTGAAGATCATGAAGAACCGGAGGACTGTGAACAAGAGAGTGGCCTGGCCAGCTGGATGTGTCATTCTGGCCATCACATAGGTTTTTGGCATTGCCCACTCTGTATTTCTGAATACTTCCATCAGGTCTTAAGGACTCTGTGGTCCATCCCTAAGAAAGTCTAGGACAAAAGTCAGTACATTTTTCCAAAAAAATGTTTTTTAAACAAATATTTATTGAACACCTACTATATGGGTTAAATGCAATAGTAGCAGCTGGAAATATAACTGAATCAGACAGATGTGCTTCCTTATCTCAAGCCGCTTAATTTTGTTGGTGGATACAGATACTGAATACGTCGCCACTACTGCGATGAGTGTTACAAAAGAGGACGTACAGGGTGCTGTGGAAGGTTATACAGGAGGGAGAGGGACCCTTAGGAATCAAGTCAAAAGATGAGGCGTGGCCGGGCGCAGTGGCTCACGCCTGTAATCCTAGCTCTCTGGGAGGCCGAGGCGGGCAGATTGTTTGAGCTCAGGAGTTCGAAACCAGCCTGAGCAAGAGCAAGACCCCGTCTCTACTAAAATTAGAAAGAAATTAATTGGAAAACTAAAAATATATAGAAAAAAAATTAGCCGGGCATGGTGGTGCATGCCTGTAGTCCCAGCTACTCGGGAGGCTGAGGCAGGAGGATCGCTTGAGCCCAGAAGTCTGAGGTTGCTGTGAGCTAGGGTGACGCCACGGCACTCACTCTAGCCCGGGCAGCACAGTGAGACTCTGTCTCAAAAAAAAAAAAAAAAAAAAGATGAGGCGCGAAGCAGGGCAGTGGGCTGGAGAGAAAGGAGAGAAGGGACTTGGCGATAAAGCAGATCATTGGAGGGTAAAGAAAAAAGGAGTCGAGGATAACTCAGTCTCAATGAAGTCGGGCAGTGAGAACAGCTACACTTAGTGTGTGGGTGCTGTTCTGAG
This sequence comes from Propithecus coquereli, assembly GCF_000956105.1. Lineage (NCBI taxonomy): Eukaryota > Metazoa > Chordata > Mammalia > Primates > Indriidae > Propithecus > Propithecus coquereli. The sequence goes on from NW_012147897.1 coordinate 3,715,214, forward strand.
TGCTCTCCGTCACTGTTTCGTGTAATCCTCACAACAACCCCGAGAGGCAACTGCAGTTATTATCCCAAGGCCACGCACCTAGTAAGTGGCAGGGCCAGCATTCAGACACCACAACTACTGACTGGGGGCGCATCGCGGGCCAGGTCCTGGAGGGGATCTAAGAGGGGTAAGTGGAGAGTCTGCAGTGCGGTTGCAGAAACAAGACACAAACCCAAGAAACAATTCAAGAACAATTGTTCTGGAATGTCATCTGCTGTTCAGGGATCTCACCAGTAGGACCCGTCTAGGGAAAGTTCCCAGGAAGGAGGCAGTTGACGCGCAGAAGGTAAGCACGGCTTCGGCTTCGCTTTGGAAAGAGCTGGATGTGAATCCAGGCTCCCTGCCTGCCAGCTGTGTGCCCTGGGCAATTACTTAAACTCTGTGAGCCCAAGTTTCCCCACCTCTAAAGTAATGATAATAATAAAGATCGCTGTGGTATTAAAATAGGATTAGGTGAGACAATGTATGTGAAAATGTCCCGCAATCATTTGCATGTGAAAGAATCCATGTCACGTAAAGAGTGAAAGAACTGCGTATGTTTCAAAAAATAATCCTTAACCCTTCTCCCCTGCAGCAACTTTTTGTTTTTTGCAATGACACTTAAGAGGTGAGTCACATGTAAGACATACTCTCCCATGGGAGTATCTGGATATTGACCAAAAAATTGCTAAACTTGTGTATGGAAGAAAAGCACCATGCTAATTCATAATTGCGCCGGCTTCATAATCACAGTGTACGAGCTGTGACACCGCCCCTTCCTCTCCTCTTCAGGAAAGCCAAGTGTACGAGGTGATGTCACTGCAGGGATAATTTTGAAACCACTCAAATTTCCGTGTAAAACTAACTAAACTCTTCTCAAACCTTTCTACTTCTACTCATTGATAGAATTTACTTGCAATTATAACTGGTCGCGAACTTTGTAATTGAGACGGGCCGTTCACTGCAGTCTCTGAAGGGAGACGTTCCCTCTGCAAGGCCCCCAGGGCAGGGCCAGGACCCTTAAGGATGGAGGAGAGTCGCAGGACAGCAGACCCCGCTCAGTAAGAGGGAGCGTTGCCTAAAGGTCAGCGCTGTCCCACAGCCAGCGGGGCTGCCCTGCAGGACAGTGAGCTCACCTCATTCGTATACTCACTCCTGCTCGGTGCTAGGCACTGGGGACACGGAGGATTGCGCACAGCAACCCCAGGACCTTACAGTCTAGCGGGAGAGACAGACTAGTCAACACACAACTGGAACACAGTGTGCTAAGTACTGGGATCAAAGGCAGTGGGGACTTGGGAGGGGGACTCTGACTCAGAAAGCTGGCAGTCAGGAAGGCACTGGGAGGATTTGGCCCGCAGCTAAATGTTGGAGAAATTTAAAATTGCCAGGAGGAGCTAGGAGGAGCTGCAGAGGGGCGAATGTTACAGGTAAGGAAGTAGCATGTGCGAGGGCACCGAGCAGCACAGCACGGAGAGGTTGGAGAGTGGTGAGAGGTTCGGACCGGGCAGGAGAGGTCATGGGGGCAGGGAGGGAGAATGGAGTTGGGGGGGTGGCCGGGGGGTTGGATCTTAGTGAGACATTCAGATTGTATGCCAGAGACGACAGGGGAGCCCGGTGAATGGTTTCAGCAGGAGGGTGCTTTGGACAGAGAGTATTTTAGAAGCATCGAATTGGAGGGGGTGCGGGAGAGATATCAGGGATTAACACAGCGGCAGCACACAGAGTGGACTGGAGAAGGGACTTCTGGATACAGGCAGACGTGGCTCTGCAGTAGTTGTAGGGATAAAGGAGCAGGAACAGAACACTGTTTAGAAGGAAAGACTGACATGACTTGGTGACTGATGGGGTGACGGTGGAGAGGACAAAGGAGAACTTGGGGTCAAAGGCAGCGCTCACATTTCGCAATGGAAATGTGCTCACGTTGGGGTTCATTGAATTTATGGTGCCTGTGGGACGTTGGAGAGGAGATAGCAAGTGGGCAGCTGGATATGGAACTTTAGGGCTAGCGAAGGGGTCTGGTGTGAGAGACAGATAGGGGGGGCATCAGCCCTATGAGCGGCGACCTTGCCCCCAGAGAGTGTGTGGAGAGAAGCCACAGAACTCTGGGGACACCAACATGGCAGGGGCGGGCAGGGGAACAGGAGCCACACTCTGACCCCACTGAGGCTAAGACTGTGACTTAGGAGTCCATGCTGGATGTCTTCCCTTTGGCCTCCAGACCCACTCCCACCCTTCCCCGCCCACTCGTCCCTGCTGGGGGAAGCTGATCTTCCACGGCACCTGCAGGCTTCCTTGCCCTCGGGCTTCCTGCCACATCCTGCCCAAGGGGAGCGCAGCCGGATCAGGAGGGAAGAGAGTGGAGCCGTGGTCTTTATTCCCCAGCTCCCTTCCTATGGGGTCTCTTCAGGTTGGTTATGTCTCTTGAGGGAAGGTCACAGCCCCTGCCAAGGGTCCTGTGCACACACTCTCTCCTTCCAGGTTTCCTCACTCCGACAGGCTCAGGGCGCCTCAGGGTTCCCAGGTACTGGGCTGTCCCTTGTGGTCTCCCTCCCGTCTTTCTGAGCCTTGGAGAATGGTCCCTTTATTAAACTGTCCACTAACCACCCAGTCCATGCCCTCTCTTCCCCCCTGGGACACTGACGATACATCCCCAGATGCTGTGGGTTTCTCGTCACTGATGGGACTGGGCAGAAACAGAAGTGGGGAAGAACGAGCACAGAGGTGGCTGGGGGCAGCCAACGTCTGACAGGCGTGAGGGCCTCGCTGTGCCAGACCCTTTGCACACCCGACTTGATCTCACGCTCCCAAGAGGCTGTGTGTCAGTTCTGGCACACTAAGAAGCGGAGGGATTAGACGTGGGATGAGACGTGTGTGAAATGTATGGGGGGTACCCCTGTGGAAGAGGAAGGGGAGGGAGCAGGAGTGTGCAGGGACAGCCTTCAGAGCACAGTGCAGGCCTGATACCAGCGACAGAGAAGGGGGCTTGGGTGGGAGAGCTGGGGTGTGACCCAGAGAAAATGTCAGCCAGGCTAGAGGGGAGTCCTCAAGCAAAGGTCGCCACTGGAGGTGTCCTGTGTCCTGCAGGAATGGGCCATCCCTGATATCCCCACCACGCTTAGGCACTGGCTAGGGCAGCTTGGGGGAAGCGTAGCCTCCCCACAAATACCCAGGGGGCAGCTGGTGAGACAGTCACATTCCCTACACCAGGTAGATCTGAGCGATGCACCTCCACGGCCACCTCAGCCTGTGAAGACAGCCCTGATTCATAGCTGGGCAGTAGACACCAGCGCCAGCACTGAACTCTGGTCTGCCCCCCAGAAACAGGTCAGCTGTTACAACTTGTATCACCCTCCCTCCTCTAGGTACCGCAAACTCGCCCTTAAGAACCACCCGTTGAGGTCGAATGAGCCATCTTCAGCAGAGACATTCAAGCAGATAGCAGAGGCCTACGACGTGCTGAGTGACCGTGAGTGACTGTGGGGCTGAGCAGGAGGGCTCACTCCAGGAGATCTCTGTTGCCCACCCTTCTGTTAACATTGTTAACATTGTTTCTTAAGTCGCTAAACAGCTGGGTTTTCTGAGGGGGCCTAACAGAGAGCAAACATCCTCTTCCCTGCCTAGAACCTAGACAAACAGAGGAAACAGTAAAGAATTGCCTTTCTCAGTAGACGCAAGTTGGAGGACGTGGCGTGTGGGGTCCAGGATTCGGCTGAGGTGCTCACCCAGTCAGGGCATTGCAGGAGCTGGGCTGTTCCGCATCGCCCGCCCATGCCCTGCAGGGCCAGAACCTTCTTGGGGGGGCAGAGTGAGGTGCCTGCTCCGGAGGGGAAGAAGGCGAAGCTGGGCAGGCGCCGTCCTTCCCAGACTCCCCCAGTGCTTGAGTCTCCATCTCCCCAAGGCCAGCAGGAGTAGGAAGGGGCAGAGAAAGGCCAGGAGTAGTTAGATGTCTCTTCTGTGGAAACCAGCAGAGTGGGTCCACAAACCGCAAAGCCCATGCCATCTCTTGGCATCACCCGCCCCAACGCTGGGCAGTGGCCGGGGGGCTTTCCTGAGGGCTTGTGCTGGAGACTGTAATCTCGGCTCCTGTGCAGAAGTACAGCTAGATCACTAAGGTTTCTCCAGCCCCGAGTTTTCAGGACTTCAGAGTCCTTAGACTCTAGGATTTCAAAGCTCCAGGATTTGGGGGCTCTAGAGTTCTTAGATTTTAAAATTTCAAGGTTCTAGGATTCTATTTACACCAGATAAGACAACGTCTATGATGACCGAGTTAGGCCAAATCCCACGGCTACAGCCTGAATCTTGGTCTCTCAGTTCTGCCCAGCAAACACCTGTCTTTCCCATCTCTCTTCTGACTGTACTGGTCATACCGGGGTCCACCCAGAATGAAACCGAACCCCTAACTCTAGGGTCTCATTCCGAAGACTGCCAGACAGCAGGCACTTGGTTTCCTTTCCCCACGTCCTCCTGCTTCCCAGCCCCGTCCATCTATCTGGCCCCCAAAGCTGGACCCTCCTCAGAGTGACACACATCCACAGCTGTGAAGAGAAGCATCTATGACAAATTTGGAGAGGAGGGCCTGAAGGGCGGGATTCCTTTGGAGTTTGGATCCCAGACCCCATGGACAACTGGTTACGTCTTCCACGGCAACGCTGAAAAGGTTTTCCACGAGTTCTTCGGGGGAGACAACCCCTTCAGTGGTAAGAGGTCTCACCCCACCCCTTGCCTTACTGGGAAAGGACACAGCTGTAAAATATGCTTCTGAGTAGTTTCATTTTTATTTTTACTTTAAAATACATATATATTATATATATACACACATACACGTAATATATAAAATACGTGGTAAAAAAAAAAAAAGTAAAACAGAATTTATTGAAAAAGAAATTCTAGCCCTCCATTTCCTTCCCCAGAAGTGGCCACCCACTGTTAACAGTTTATGTATCCTTCCAGAAATTTTCTACACATTTACAAGCCTATATTTATTTTTATATAAGCCTTTTATTTTGTTATGGAAATAGACTACATTGTATACATTGATTTTTTTTAAATTATATCTTGGAGATTATTTTATATATTATATTTTACATATACTATATACAGATCTACTTTATTCATGTATATGCAAATCTATGTACTATGTATGAGTCAGGGATCAGTTGCAGAAACAGATACTGTTGTAGCCATGCAAAGCCAAAAGGGGTTCAATACAGGGAATTAGGTGTTTAAAAAAATCATTCGGTGGTCTGAGTGAGAGGGCTGCAGCCTGGGGCTTCTAGCGGTCTTGGGCTGGGCTGGACGGCGGAGGGGAGTGGAGCCCGGGGACGGGGAGGGAGGATCGAGGGCGCTCTCGACCCTCCCCGCCCACAATTAACAGTCTTTTCCGGCACCGCCAGGCGCTGCCGCCAGAGGGCGCGCCTGTCCTTCCTGAGACAGCCGGAGTTCCGGTGTCCATGCTGTCGTGGTTTGAGTCAGGGACGTGGCGGATGTCCCAAGTGGAGGTGAAGCGGGTGGGGGTGTGTGTGTGAAAGGAATGATAAACACTGGATCTGCAATTGAGGACAGCTTTTTAGCCTGGCAGTCTGAGTCTGAGAGGTGGTTATGGGATGCCGGGCATTACACTGGGGGCACTTAAGAGGTAGAGGGGCGGGGATGCGTGTGTGTGTGTGTGTGTGTGTGTGTGTGTGTGTGTGTGAGAGAGAGAGAGAGAGAGAGAGAGAAAGAGAGAGAGAGAGAGAGAGAGAGACACTGCGAATCTAAGTCTCTGAACACAATTTCTCTTTCTCCTCTCCCTATCTCCTGCAGAGTTTTTTGATGTAGAAGGAAGTGAGGTGGATTTGAACTTTGGAGGGCTCCGGGGCCGAGGTGTCAAGAAGCAGGACCCCTCAATTGAACGGGACCTCTACCTGTCCCTGGAGGACTTATTCTTTGGCTGCACCAAAAAAATTAAGATCTCACGAAGGGTGAGTACTTGGCTTCCTCCTACTGGGAGCCGTCATCTACCCCTGCAACCCCACCAGTCACTTCCTCCCTTACCCTAACTGGAGGGCTCAGGGATGATCCCTTGTGGAATTTGAAATCTTAGATTCAGAGACCTAGGATCTTAGAATTCTTGAATCTGAAATTTGGTAGGGACAATTGTGAGGGTATTAGCCTGGTTCTCTGGTAGTGTAGGAGTCCCCCCTGCAGCCTTCCTAACTGGGGTGACATCATCCCCTTTCTCTTTCTTCCTTAAGCCTCATCCCTGTGGGAAGTGTCTCCTGTGAATTCTGCCCTGGGCGTTACCCCACCATAGCCCCAGGGTTTCATCAGAGTGTACAACTCATGCGTTAGAGAGAGCAATGTGGGCATGGAGGATGACTAGTTAAGGAAGACCCTCAGTGCCCCAGAGTTCATTCCTTGGCTTGGCCCTGTCCCATGGCCCAGCCCTGTACCTGGTACAAAAGCAAGGCTTCTGCACCGTTGCCCAGCAGAGGAGATGCCGACGTGGCCATGCTTTCCACAGATGCATCCAGCTGGGTGTGCAATTGGGGAATGGGTGGATGACATAATTGGGGAAGGATGGGGTGAAGCTCAGAAATACTGACCTCCATGGTCTTTCTCCCTTTGGGATTAAGAGACCTGTCGGAGGCTCGGGGCCAGGCCTCTGGGATTTGGAGAGGGACTGAGTACATTTTCATTGTGTATCTGTTTGTGGCCAGGACTTGAGTTGTGGGTTTGATCAATTCACGGTGACTGCTTGGCATCCCAGGCCTCAGCCCCAGCTCCACCGCATGCCCAGCCATCCTGGAATCATAAATTCTTCGTTCCCATGGCAATAGGATGGGAAGGGACTGGTTCAGGGCAGGTCCTTCCCATTGCTAGAGGATTGAGCTTAAGTACAAATGCCACAGTGTATCATTCATGTGTGCCAAGGCCAACTGGGTGCTCATGGAAACCCGAGCAAACTTCAACTGCTCCTGGGAATCTGGAGCAAACCTCTCCCACACCTGCCACCTCGCTGCAGGTGCTGAACGAGGACGGGTACTCCTCCACCATCAAGGACAAGATTCTGACTATTGACGTGAAGCCTGGTTGGAGGCAGGGCACACGTATCACCTTTGAGAAGGAAGGGGACCAGGTGAGAGGGAGAGAAGCTGACTAAGGTTGTCACCTGGGCTCAGGGGGTGGGAAGCCCGAGGGGAAAGGAGCCAGTGCTTTTTCCTGCCCTGCGAGCCCTCGGCTGGTAGTGCGACCAGTGTGCAGAGTGGGCGAGATGATCCCTAATCTTCCTTCCAAGGAGCCTCACAGTACCTCTGTGAGAGGCTATGCCCATTTTACAGATGGCGACCCGAGGCTGGGGGAGGGATGGGACTTGCCCAGGGAAAGGGCACAAGAACTGAGAGGAGAACCCAGCCGTAACTCAGTGCTCTTCCTGCTTTTCTTCAGTGCTTCTCTGAATAAAGCTCAAGTATAGGAGCTACTCAGAAACTATTTATTAATAATAATTTTAATTATTAAATAAATATTATTTAAATAAAAACATAAAATTATTGACCAAGGCATGCTGAGTCGTTAAGTCCTGAGGAGTGATGGAGTATTCAGAGCCAAGAGACACTGATTCCTCTGCCTGTACTTCTTGCCCCCTTTCTCGCCTATAAAACATCTGCTTCCAAAAACAACCTCAAGTCTCAGCTCCAGTGTCCCCCCTGGCAGCCTTCCCTGACCTCCCCACACGGGTCAGCACCTCCTCTGAGCCCCCAGCCCCTGGGCTTCCCTTTATCGCAGTCTCGGGCATGCTGAGGATCCACTGCGTGTCTCTTTCCCCACTGGAAGCTCCTTGGGGTAGGGGCCAGTCTGATTCCTCTGTCTGCATGCTCAGAAGCGTTTTGGTGACTTAATGAAGTTGGTGAGGGGTGTCCACTCCTGGAGTTATCAGCAGGACCAGAGACTTGCGGGCAATTGGCTGACGCCCAGCTCAGCGTCCTGCCTGCCATCTGAGGAAGCCTCTCCCTCTCCAGCTGCAGGCATCTATTTGGGACATGCTCAGTAGAGAAGTCACTCTGGGGGCATTCATCTGGGTAGGCTTCTCAGAGCAGTGGCTATGGGGGCCAAACTGAATAGGCCCTTCCAGAAAACCTGGTCTAATCTCCCCATCGTACAGATGAAGACAGAGACAAATAGAGGCAGGAAGTTGGCCAAGGTCACACAGCCAATGAGTCCTTGTCACCCCCTTGGCCTCCCCTGCCCAGGGCCCCAACGTCATCCCAGCTGACATCATCTTCATTGTAAAGGAGAAGCTACACCCTCGCTTCCGCAGGGAGAACGACAACCTCTTCTTTGTGAACCCCATCCCTTTGGGCAAGGTGAGTGGGCAAAGCGCAGGAGCAGGGGGTGGGGGGCCAGAGTGAGCCCCACCTGTATTGGCTAGACTTTGCCTCCCCTCCCCCAACCACCTGCCGTCAGTCACTAAATCTCCTCGATTCCACCTCCCACATCTCCCTGCACTTCGTCAAATCCTACACCTGGATCTATGCGCAGGCTCTCCTGCCCCCTGTCATCTCCTGCCCCCTGTCATCTCCTGCAGGCTCTTCTCCTCAGGGATCTTTGCACACTTATCTGACTCTGCCACACTCCTCGACATCTTTGCTCGGCATTCGAGGCCATCTGGCTGCTGTTGGCCTCATCCCCTGCACTCCAGCCCTGTGCCACTTAGCAGCCCTGCCTGTGTGGCGCATTCTCACACCTCCGTTCCTTGTTTCTGCTGGGCCCTCTGCCTGGCGTGCTGCCTACCCACCTCACCCTATAAGCCCTCATCAACTGCTACCACCACTGCTACCTCTTCCTGCCCCGCTCCAGAATGGGTTAGAGGTCCCTCCTTGGCTCCCACAGACCCTTTTAAATTCCATCTCTTTCGTAACACTTTTGTCAACATCAGTCTTACTTGCCAGACTGCAAGCTGCTCAGCTCAGGGTCTGGCGTTGAGTAGGCTCATACATTGGCCTTCTAAATAGGGATGGCCATGATGGCCCTTCCCTGTTCCCACCTTTGGCCCTAACTGTCCCCAGGCTCTCACCTGCTGCACGGTGGAGGTGAAGACCCTAGATGACCGTCTGCTCAACATCCCCATCAATGACATTGTGCAGTGAGTCCATCTTCCTTGGGCCCCAGAAGCCAAGAATAGGGCTGGTCTGGGACAAAGTGGGGAGTGTCTGACAGGTCTGCCCAGTACAGTTGTTCTGTTGGGCTGTAGCTAGCACAAGGGGCCCCTGCTGAGGGGGTGAGAGAGGACTGAAACCAGCCCACACTCTGGCCTAGCTGCAGGCTACACTCACCTGGCAAAAGGAATGCCTTTTCTAATTTTCACAAGCTGCTGCAGGGGCTGGAGGCCCCCAGTGTTGGGTTATTCCGGTTGCCTCCACCCCCCAAACCTCCCATTAGAGCTCTGAGTTGCATCATCCCCTAAGTCCTTTTCCAAGAGAGGCCCTCTGCCCCACCCCAGGGTCTGCTCACCCTCCTTCCTCTCCGTTTCCCATATCTAAAACAAGATTTCTGGAATCCTCCATCAGAGACAGTGTAAACAGGTTTTTGAGGGAGCAAGCTGTTTAGAACAAGTCTCCTCTCCCTCCCACCCAGTTCTGGCTGGTAAGAGCCATTCCAGGTGGAGGCTACAGTTCCCTTGCTGGGGTTCTGTGAGCAGGGGTGGCAGGGACCTGCTGAGGTACTGCTCTGAGGTGCCCTCTAAGCTCCCTTCTTTCATCTTCCTGTCTCAGTCCCAAGTACTTCAAGAAGGTGCCAGGTGAGGGGATGCCATTGCCTGAGGACCCCACCAAGAAGGGAGACCTCTTCATCTTCTTTGACATCCAGTTCCCCACCCGCCTCACACCCCAGAAGAAGCAGATGCTGCGCCAGGCACTGCTGACATGACTGTGGTGGGCTGGGGTGGGGGGGTGGTTAGCTAGATCTTACCTCCCGCCATAGCCTCAGGGTGTGCAGGGGAACCAGCCTGCTGCACTGTGACATGAGGGTGGGGTGGCATGCGGCTTAAACTGACATAATAAAGATCTATTTCCTAAGCTCCAGCTACACCCAGGAGCATGTGTTTCATACTGGCCCTTCTTGTGGGGCTGAGAGAAGAGCAGGGCCTAAGGAGCTGACTGCCTGGGTCCCTGTCCTGGCTTCGTGGGCACAGGCAGACCCCTGAGGGTTCAGTCTCTGAGCTCCCACCTTGGCAGAGTGGGGCAGGGCTGTGTGGGCTCTAAGGGTTCCCGGCTCTGCTCTGACTTTTCATGACAGAGGAGACAGTCTCTGAAGTGTGACATGGTCACATTATAGAGACAGGAAAATGAAAGCACAAAAAGAAAACATTTGTTGCAGGTCACTCAGGGCCAGGAACAAAGCTGTCATCTTAACCTTGAAGACCATTTTCCACAGACTCACCCTGATTAGATTAGAGAGGCTGCACAAAGAACACAAGCTCTGGAAACAGCTGATTTCTACCTCTCTGGCCTCAATGCCCTTGTCTGAGATGAGTCCTGGGCTGTCTCTAAGCAGGGTGGTCTAGGAGGCAGGAAACTGAAGTTCTGGCCCCAGCCCTGGCATTGGCTCCGTGGACCAGTAACTGCCCTTTCTTGTCAGTAGAGCTCATAACCCCCGCCCCCCTCACAACCTTGTTTTGAGGATTAAGTGACATCATTGATGTGAAAGTGCTTGGTGAACTCACTACTTAGATTTCAGGGTGACAGCACTGCTGCTAATGTGGCTTGGAGGAGTTCCAGCCTCCAGGTCCAACTGGGCCTGTGTAGACCACGCCTGCCTCCTCAAAGTCAACAGGACGCATATGCTTCTCTTCTGTGCCGGGGGAAAGGCTCCCCTCTCGAGTCTGAGTTTGGGCTAGGATAGGTCCAGGCTTATGGAGAGTTGGTGGCTACTCTGAAGTAGCTTCAGAGGTGTCAGGAAAGGCCCCATGTCATCCAGACTGCTTGGAATTCTACCATCCAAAAGCACCGTGTTGGCCTCCCTAGGAGCAGGCATGCTCCATCATGCCCAGCTATATTTTTCCATTTTTGTAGAGATGGGGTCTCACTTTTGCTCAGAGCTGGTCTCAAACTCCTGGCCTCAAGTAATCCTCCCACCTCAGCCTCACAAAGTGCTAGGATTACAGGCGTGAGCCACCCCACCCGGCCCACTTCGCCTTGCTTGAGCCTCAGTTTTTCTAAAAATTACAACCCCTATTTTACAGGCCTTTTGTAGAAACCAGATGGGGAGTAAAGCAGACTCTGCTGAGACAGGCCCCAGGTGGAGAGGGGCATTGGAGCTGCTCTGTTCTGAGCAAGCCCTGAGCAGGTAAGGGAGCATAGGGTTAGTGCTATCAAACTCTTGAACTCTTGTCTCCTCCCTCCAGGACAGCAGGAAAGACTGCTCCTTGTGGAATGGCTCGGAAGTAAGCCTGGTCTCAGGCTTGGTGGAAGCCCTTTATGAGATTTCTATTACCTCAGTGATGTCCATGTCATGTGAGTCAGATAAGCAGGGCTTATCATATATGGGCCCACACTAGAGAGAGAAGTGACCTATCCATAACCAGAGTTACTGAGGCCTACTGCTATGTTTACCAGTGGTTCTTAACACATTTCGCAGCTCGTTGTCCCAAGGCCATGCCCACCACGATGACAATTTGGTGGCCTTGTGTCTATCCCAGTGCCTGGGACACAAAGGTGACAGACTGCTCACCCTCACCAGCCTATTGAGCTCTGCTGACAGACATGCCCGGGCAGCAAAGTGCCCCTTTGGCCTGCCTCATGGATTAACGTGAGCATAAAGGCACACGTGGCAGTGACCAGGTCTTCCGTTTATGCCCACTCCCTGAAGCCTGGCAGAAAACAGCCTGGCAGGGTGCCAGTCCACCTCACCCTGGCTCACTGCCTCATGGCACTCAACCCCGTCCCTCCTGGGGACCATGAGGCCTCAGCTCAATTTGTGAGGAGCTGGGAAGGAAGCTGGGGAATCCTGGGCCCTTGTTCCTTCTCCAGGAACCAGTCTAACACCCTGGCCCCCTCACTTAAACACTGAAGGGTGTGGCCTCTGGCTCTGACCAACAGGCTAATGAGGGGAGAGAGCAGTAGTGTCAGCTGCCTTAGGCTAGGGGAAGAGGAGGTCATGTTCTCTGAGCCTGGCTCACAGCTGCCAACAGGCTTCCCCAAGGACCCCCAGCATTGGTCCCTGGAGGAAGAGTCCACAGGGGAGGGAAGAGTCTGAGTCCTAGTCCAGCTGTTGAGTTTCTGGGTGTTCTTGCCTACGTGACCTGTCTCAGGCCTCGGCTTCTTCAGGCACCTACAAAATGGGGTTGGATGACTTAATTCTAAGAGCCCAGCCCTATGTAAGATGCCTCAGGATTCTGGGACCTCACAATCCTCTCTGCCCCTTGAAACAGTAGTAGCCCTGCCCACCTGCTTTCCTGCTTCTGAGGGCAGGTGGTAAGAACAGGGACTGAGAGGCTGAGACCCCTGTGCAGCCAAAGACCCGCTTATGATCTCCTCCTCAGGATCCCTGGCCCAGGGAGAGAGTGAGACTCTGAACAGAAAGAATCCCCAGGCAGACACAGTTGTTTGCCCTGCAGCCTGAGCTGCACCCCTGCTGAGTCAGGACCTGCCCCACTCAGTTCAGTAACACTTCCTCTTCTGGGTGTGACTGTGGAGCGGGGAGCAGCCTGACTTGCTCTCACTAGGCTCGGACTTTGGAGAGGTGGATTTCCCATTTGTAAAATGGAATCAATTAAGTCCACAGCATGTAAGATTCCCAAGTTCCTCTAAATCTTCTGAGACCCTCAGGAGACGCAGGGCAAACAGGAGCACTCTCACCGCACAGATAAACAGCCTGGGGCCATCTGCAGGATTGGAAGGGCAGGCGAGGTGAGAGTAAAAGCCATTGCTGTCTCTCTAGTTGCTCCTGCACTTGCCACCTTAGCCCAGGGGCTGGGTTGGAGAGAAATGGTCTAGAATATATGACCTCCATGGCCCCAGACTGGATGCTGGAGGTGGAAGGTGGGTCATACTCCCTTTCAAAGTCAGGTGGTTCCTCCCCTGCCCACCAGGTGCCATAGGGCCCATTGGACCAAGACCTCTGGTAACAACTACAAGAGAGAGGAGACACCAAGGTTGAGCTTGCTTTATGGGGCACATGCAGGCTGGGCTGGGGGGCAGGACAAATATTAGGGCTGAATTTTTTTAAGGGACTGAGGTTTTAGGATCCTTCCATGCTATCAAATGGGGTCAGCTCCACCAGCACTGAGACAATGGGGAGATGAGGTAGGGAGGAGGTGAGAATGTGGTGAGAGGAAAGGGAGGTAGTAGGAAAAGGAGTGAAGGGAAGAGGTGGAGAAAGAGGGAAGGGAAAGATGGAAGGAGGAAAAGGGAAGCAGGGCCTGGCTGGAGCTGGAGCCAAAGCCAGAGGTGATCAGGTCAGCAGCGGCAGAGGCTCAAAAGGGAGCCTCCTGGGAAGCGCAGGCAGCTGTGAGGGCTCGTTTCAGCTGCTCATAGGTGACAAACATCACCACGTTCCAGGAACCCAAGCGGAGAAAGGAGGGCATGAACCTAGGGGAGAGAAAACACAGGTCACAGCGGGAACTTCACCTCCCGCTTCCCCCACTGAGCCTGGCATCCAATCCAACCCAGTTGCTCTGTCCCAAAGAGGGCTGGGAGGACTCAATGAACTGGGCTTCACAGCTGTGTGGCTCTGAGCAAGAATCCCCTCTGAGTCTCCATTTTAACATCTACAACAGTGATAACAGCAACTCTGGGAGGAAGGAATTAAGAGGATGAGTGAATGCTGGTGAAATAATAGAACCAGGATCAGAAGTAGTTTGACATTTGCCCCTCAGTTCCAGGCGGTTCTCTCCCACCTGTGTGATAGGTATGGGTAGCCAGGAGGCCTGGACTTGGGTGGGGTGGATCAGAGGCTCACCCTTTGTAGAAGGCTCGGGGCCCCTCCTTCTGAAGCATGGTAAGGGCACAGTGGCCTGCGCTGGTGTACTGGCCTAGGGCAGAGTTCATGTATCTCGTCTTGACCACGTCGACAGGGGAGGCGATGACAGTGGTGCAGAAGCCCGCCCCAAAGGCGGAAGTGAAGTGGCAAGGGAGGTCATCTGCCAAGGAGGAGCAGGCAAGGCAGTCAAGCCTCCTTACCCACCATTCCAGAAGAGAAGAGAATTACTGAAGTAGCTAGAGGTTCTTGTGGTTTTAAAGAGACAGACTCCAGCTGGGACTTCTGAAGACCTGAGAGTCATTTTGCCAATCTAGCACCACTCAGTTCCTCAATGTGCAAAGTGGGAGCTCCATCCCAGTTGGCTTCAATATGGCAAGTAAGAGATACAATCTCATTCTCCATGCAAAGGGCAAATAGGATGAAAGGCTGTGGTTTTCAGGTGTCAATCAGACTCCCACATCCACTCCTGGATTGGGGGTTAAGGTGAAACTCAGCATCATCTAACCTAACTCACCTGTCATAAGGTTGGCCTTCAGGAGAGCGTCCTTGATGAGATCATAGGTCACCAGCTCAGCACAATTCACAATGGCATTACGAGCAACATTGGGAGAGGTCCCTATAGGAGGAAGGAGACCTGTGTGAGACCAGGGAACGGGGAGAAGGAAAAGAGGAAGGGAAACAACAAAAGGGTACACACCTTTCCAGAGTCCCCAGAACCCTTCCTCTCGGGCGATGGTCTTGTAGGCATTGACAGTGCTTTGGTATCTCCGACCACCTCCAGCCCGGGCCTGGGCTTGGAACCGGACCTTTACCACATCCGTGGGCTGAGCCACAGCCACAGCTAGGGCACCCGTGGTGCTGCCTGCTAGGAGGCGGCTCCAAATGCTGGCATCTATGAATGAACCATGGGGGTCAGTAGCCAGCTGGCTTGTACCTCATCTCTCCTCTCCCAAACCATGTCATTATCATCTCCTGCCTTTAATAGGGTCCAGACAAGCTCTTGTTCTAAGAACTCCTCATAGTGAACAAAATATCACTGTGAATGTCTACTTGCTAGGGACACAGCAGAGTAAAACCAAAATGAGATTTAGTGCTTTCTTTCATAAAACATTTTCATTTAACCTGCTTAACAGTCCTCAGAAATCAGAATCATTTCCATTTGACAAATGTGAAAACTAAGGCCTAGAGAGACATGGCTTCCTGATGGACTGGGACTCTTAAAACTTGGGTTCTCATCCCAGATCTATTTTTTCCTGCCACGTGAATTTGGGAAAGTCAACCTTTTGTTTGGGACTCTCAGTTTCCTCATGTGTAAAATGCAGGATTGGCATGGCATGCTAGGGAGGTGAAATGGAAGAATGCTGCCTTGGAGGCAAGAGTCCTGGGTGTGTTTTCTGGCTTCCCATTGTGTACTCTTGGCCAAGCTGCCCTGCACTCTGCCATCTTTCAAGCTTCAATCTCTACATCTGTAACACTGGTATGATACCACCTATTCCCAAGGTTGTGGTGGGGAACATCACCAGATGATGCCCTGCTCAGAGCCTGGCATAGCCTAGGTGCTCAGGAATCATGTGGAGAATCAGGGCCCCTTCCAGTTCTCTGTTCCTCTGATCCTTCCAGGGATCATGGGGCCTGAAGGGGCTATTCAGCTAAATGAATTAAGATCAATCATCACCAAGAAAAAAAAAAAAAACCCAAAGCGCCTATGGTGTAGCCCCATACTCACGCTCAGAGCCCTTGGTGTAGAACTGCTTGACAGAGTCATAGAGGCCGATGCGGACAGAGGCAAAGCTCATCTGGCGCTGCAGGCCAGCAACCAGCCCATTATAGAGGCTGCGGGGCCCCTCAGTGCGCACCATGGTGAGGATGGTGCCCAACACACCACGGTACTGGGCACCGGCCGCAGTGCGCACTGGCCCCTGACTTTCTCCTTGGATCTGCAAGGCCAAGACAGGGCGATTATAGGGATAAGCAGGTTGCCCTCCCCACCTACCATCCCAATGCTCCTAAGTTTACAGTCCCAAACACCTCATTGGCCCTTGAGGAGTCTGTGTAGACTAGAGGCCATCAGGACTCCCAGGCTTCATCCCCTCACCTGCAGCCGGACTTTAGCAGTATCCAGGGGAAAGGTGATGAGATCTGCAATGCAGGCGGCTGTGCCAGCCCCTAGGAACTTGACAGTGGCAGTAGGGGGTACATCTGTAGCCTTGAACCCAACCATGATGCTGATTTCCTGCTACCTCCCAGGAGATGGAGAAAAGTTGGAGAAATGGGCACCCTCAATCAGCAACAAGACGAGATAGAGGAACTCTGCCGGAGTCTAACAAGGGTAGAGAGAGAAGCCCCATCAGCAACAGTGTCTCCAGGCCCTCTCTGCTCACCACCCCCACCTGCGCTTTCTCTGATATCTCCATGTCCCCAAGCAGGACTCAAAGTGGCCCTCTGAGGGAAAATAGGAGTGAGCTCCAGCAGTACTCAAGTAGGGGCTAGAGAAGCAATTCCTGCTCAAGGAGTCCATATTTTGTGAAGGGCTTCTTCCCTTTCACTGTAGGGAGAATCTGGATCAGGGCGATCCTGGTGCTGCCTCACAAATAGCTGCAAGACCAGCTGGGTGCAGATTTCCCTGATGATGCCCACATTCCTGTTTCTTTGGACATATCTGGAGGGCTGACAGAAGGGGAGAAAGGTTTCAGGCACACCAAGACCCGACAGGCACAGACCCACAGCCTCATGTTCTGCATTACTAAGTAGGAACAGCTCTCATGGGTCTGGAATTATTTAAGTCAAGAAGGAAAAGGAAGGCCGGGCGCGGTGGCTCACGCCTGTAATCCTAGCACTCTGGGAGGCCAAGGCGGGTGGATTGTTTGAGCTCAGGAGTTCGAAACCAGCTCTGAGCAAGAGCGAGACCCCGTCTCTACTAAAAATAGAAAGAAATTAATCAGACAACTAAAAATATATAGAAAAAATTAGCCGGGCATGGTGGCGCATGCCTGTAGTCCCAGCTACTTGGGAGGCTGAGGCAGAAGGATCGCTTGAGCCCAGGAGTTTGAGGTTGCTGTGAGCTAGGCTGACGCCACAGCACTCACTCTAGCCCGGGCAAAAGAGTGAGACTCTGTCTCGGGAAAAAAAAAAGAAGGAAAAGAAAGGACAAGATGCCTCCCAGCCCATCAGTAATTCTCTCCCCAGCCACTACGCAGCTCAGGCTCTCTAGAGTCATTCTTTCAACAAGATTGCTTTGCTGGGCACTGGTTCACTGAGACACAGGAGACATTATCTACCCTGCAGGGGACTTACTGTGAGGTACAGGGGGTGGGCAGGTGATCCAAGCTGCATTTGAGGCTTGCAGGACATACTCTCAAAATGCAGAGAAGGGAACAACTAATTCCATTGGGAGAGAGTTAACGAAGGGTGGGTGATCAGAAAAGATTTCTTAGACAAGGTTAACATTTAGCTGGGTCTTAAATAATGCTAGGTGATTCTCAGGGTGCAGAGTAAACACTGAGGCACCAACTCCTTTTGGCCTACCATCTGATGCAGTGAAAACTGCTCTCACTGTTTGGCTGGTTTCCTTTCCTCCAGCATAGGGGGATCCACATCTTCACCATAAGAGAGGTAGGGATGGGGAGCTGCAGGTCAGAGCTATGAAGAGTAATACAGGAAACCAAATCTCCATTTTATTCTCAGAGTTAGAGAACAACACTATCCTCCACTGCCCCGGGAGGAAGTGAGCCCAGCACCTCAGTCAGGGAGGATGACCTGCTCCTTCCCCTGAGCTTACTTCTCAGACTTCATAGAACAGCTGCTCTGAGCCTGGCCTGATTGGCTGCCCCTGTTGCTGAGGCTCAGGAGGGCAGAGCTGGCCAGGGGAGGGAGGATGTGGTAGGAATCAATTATGAATACACAGACCCATGGAAACAAACAGCTCACCAGCTTCTTCCTCCTAGGCCGCTCACCCCAGGTGGCTGGGGCAAACAGGGAAATCAAGACGATACTCACCATAGCAACTACATTGGGACCTCCTATAGGGCAAGACCTGATCTTATTCATTTCCCTGGAGCCTGGCCCACCTGAGGCTTCATGAAGACATGCTCAAATGGTAGAACAGGTCAATGAAGGTGCTTCCAGACTCCCCAGCTTGGCTGATCTGACACTCCTTCCCCCAGGAGGTGCTCCACACTTTTCCCCACCCCACTGCCCAGGGCACTCTTATTAGCTCACTTAATCCTCCACCCGGTGAGGTGGCTGCCCTTATTTCCCTGTTAGATGAGAGAACTTAGTAAGGGCCATGTCTACATGATCCCAAACTTATGATATTTGCTTTACACTGCTACCCAACTCCTCAGTTCTTTCCTGCAGTTTTCTCAGCCCCAGGCTGAGAAAGGCACGACAGAGCCTTTCATAAAGGAAAATTCTCTCATGCCAATTAAACAGCAAACTCTCCCACACCAAGTAAATAGTTCTAAGAAAGTTCAGGCAAATGATGTCTCTTCTTTGGGCATCAGAGATATGATGACATGAGTTTATCATGTGTCTGAACTTGAGCTGGGTTGCAGGGTGTTGTGAAGGCCAAAGAATAAGACCCAGCTGTTGCTCAGCTTGAAGACAAGTGCACAGGGGCTCAGTTGCCACTGTGAATGTTGCCTTGATTTTGCAAAAAGTCATATGGTTCAGAGGAGTGGGAAAGGGGGCAAAGGTCACATATGCTAAATAAAACACAGGGCTAGAAAAGGTTAATCATATTTTATAGTTCCCAAATAACTAGTTTCAGAGCCCAAAAAGTACACCTGATTACTAATCTCAGTCTCAGGGACAATCAAAAGCTGGAGTCAACAATATGAAGCTAGAACCACAGGTTCCTGTCCTAGCTCTGCTGCCGAGCCCAGGTTGGCCTGGGGCCAATCACTGTTCCAACCAGGGCCTCAGGTTCCTCCTTTATAAAATGGGGACCACCATCCTTGGCTTGTCAGGGTCAGCTAAAGGCCAGGAATGTATGAAAGCGCTTTGTGAACCGTGAAGAGCCACTTCACTGGGGTGGTGGTGGTGGTTATTTTTCTTAATGTCCTGCTGACTCCTGCCCTTAGACCACAGGGCTAGGAGGCAGTAAGACACCTCTCCCTTAGACTGGACTCTTACCCGGCTTTGTAAGGTCTCACGCCGAGGCCTGCAAGATCAAGCTTCTCTAAAGGCGTCCCATTCTTCAAAGCTGCCAGTGGCTATCATGGCCCGATTCCCTTGGTTTTCCATAGAAAATGGCTGGGAGACGAAACACCTAATGGTCATACTATGTGTCCTGTGGGGAAGGGCAAAGGAGGAGAGTTTAGAAAGCGAAGTCCGCCTTAAAGGACTAACTCCAGCAAGGAAAGGGGCACGTGCCCACGACACACAAGCCCAATCAGTCCTGGCCTTGGTGGGAGGTGGGGAACAGGGCCCATCTCACCCAGGAGTCCTCCCTCCCCTGTCTGCTTAGTATCACGAATTGGGCCTCTTCTAGGCTTCTGCTCTTGCAACACTCAGTACTCTAGATAAGCATCCCCATCGCAGTCATCAGACTTTGGTGAGTGGGAGAGCTGTGAGGGGGTCCTGAGGGGACAAAGATCTGGGAGTCGGCTAGGGCCCGGACCGAGCTTCGGGGAGTGTGTTGGGGCAGGGTGCGAGCCCTGCAAAGGCCACAAAGAGCAGCTCAAAGTCACTTTCTAGCAGAAACGGCCCCAGGAAAGGCGCTGGGGGCACACGGCCTGGCGCCGTCTGGGAGGGAAAGGTCATTACGGTTATCGCTGACGCGCCGAAGGCCCCCACCCAAGGCGGGACTGGGCATCGCGGTGAGGCGAGGGAGTGGAAGGGTGGAGGCTCAAGTTACAGCAAATTGAACGCGAGAGGGAAAGAACAAAAGGGAGTGAGAGAAAGGGAGAAGAGAGACAAAGAAAAAGAACCAAGGACAGAGAGGAAATGTACAAACTAGGTTAGAATAGAAGGAAAATTAAAGAGCGGGAAGCACGCAGCTTCGCGCGACTAGGGTAGTGGGCGCGGGGCCGGACTCACCGGACCGCAGGGAGAACAGGAGAGTGCGCGCGGCTCTGAGTGGCGGCGGGCGGAGGGCGCGTGGAGGGAGCGTGGACAGTAATCGATCCGAAGGCGCCCGCGGTAGCGCGAATGAGAACCCGGGGGCGGGGCCTGCCGGCTCCCACGTGGGGTGACTGGACCCTCGAGCCACCGCCTTTCCGCAGGGACCGCCCCGCCTAGGGTTCTCGCTGTGCCCTTCTCCACTCCCATTTTCGTGCGGACGCATTCACCGCGTTTACCCCTTGGTTTCCCCAGATGGCCACCCCCTCGGCCCTCCCCACCTCTGCCTCACAGACTCTCCCGGTCCGCCAACCCCACTGTGAGAATGGCAAGACTGATGCCCAGAAAGAAGCAGGTTTGTCCAGGGTCACACACGCTTCATCCTCCAAGCCAGGGCGCTAACAGCGTCACAGAGACCAGGCCGGGTATAAGCGCACGCCCTCCTTCATGGGCCCAGCCCGCGAGCCCTGCCCTGGGCAAGCCACCCTGGAGAGAGCGCGGGATCCCGCGGGGTGGGGCGGGGCCTCCCCACCGGCCTCGCAGTCCATTGGCTAAAGCTGCCGCGTTACCAAGGAAGGAACCAATCCGCACTGCAGCGGCAGGTGGCCCGGCAACCAGCAACGGCCGCTGGGCGCAGCTCGGGTTCCCGCCTTCGCCCGCCGCCCACCGGCCTCCCTCTTAGGGACCGGACACTTCATTCCCGGGCGGGGCGCGGGCACCAAGCGTGGCCTCTTGCTCCCACACACGGACTAGCAAACTGGCCGGGACCCGGAAGTGAGCGGGCAGAGCAGGGCCCAGGCCAGCTGTGTGTACAGACCCCGGATGATAAAGGAGATGGGGGGAGGGGGCCTGGTTTGCCCTTAAGTGGCTGATGGTCTGTGGGGATCAGGGACGCGTAAACAACCAATAATTGGGCCCTGTGGCCGGGACAAACACATACATTTGGGGAGTCGAAGAAAGAAGACTGGTGTTAGCTTCTATTTTACAGTTGAGGAAAACAGAGTTCCAAAGAGTGTAACCAGCTACATAAGCAAGAAAGCATTTTTTATAGTGTTTTTTTTTTTTTTAGTTCTCTTATGTTTCAAGTTCCCAGGCCAGTAAGATTTGCTGACCAGAACTTTGTAACTTTCTGTTCCACTGATGCATTCCCTTTTGAGTTTCTTTCCCAGAAATGGCGGAGCCTCCTTAGAGTCAGGAGATAACCACAAAGCCTTACACCACCCGTTTGTCGGGAAAAGACAAGATAAGCGAGTCTCCACCACAGTTTGTGCTCAAGGTCCCACAGAGCAGACGTACAAGGCTGAAAGAATGACCAGTATTAACCCCTAGCTCATTATAACACTAAAATCCCCACCCTAGGACTTACATGCCATTTTTAAATCATGGGACCAGCGAGCTAAAATAAAATTTTAAGGCTCACCCCCTGCCCCACACGGGCTGACTGAATGAATCCCCTCCTGGCTGCAGGTCCTCAATTTACATGTCAAATAAATATATGTCCAGTGGTTTATCTCACATCGAATAAATATCTGTCCAGCGGTTTATCGCTCATAAACAGCTCCTTATGTTAAAACATTCCAAACCGGCCAGGCGTGGTGGCTCACGCCTGTAATCCTCGCACTCTGGGAGGCCGAGGTGGGCGGATCGTTTGAGTTCAGGAGTTCGAGACCAGCCTGAGCAAGAGCGAGACCCCGTCTCTACCAAAAATAGAAAGAAATTAATTGGACAGCTAAAAATATATAGAAAAAATTAGCCGGGCATGGTGGCGCATGCCTGTAGTCCCAGCTACTCGGGAGGCTGAGGCAGAAGGATCGCTCGAGCCCAGGAGTTTGAGGTTGCTGTGAGCTAGGATGACACCACGGCACTCTAGCCCAGGCAACAGAGTGAGACTCTGTCTCAAAAAAAAAAAAAAAAAAAAAAAAAAATCCAAACCTTTAGACAAAGCTTCATGTCTCTAACCAATTACAAGCCAAAGAATCTTTAAACCCACCTATAACCTGTAAGCGCCCCCCCTTCGAGATGGCCCACCTTTTCGGGCCAACACAATGTATACCTCCCACATACTGATTTATGTCTTTACCTGTAACCCCTGTCTCCCTGAAATGTGTAAAACCAAACTGTAACCCAGCCATAACAAGTCCACTTGCTCAAGGCTTCTTGGGTGTGGCTCCAGGTCATGGTCCTCAAATTTGGCTCAGAGTAAATCTCTTTAAAATTATTTTAGAGTTTGGCTTTTTTTTCTGTTGACAGACCTATGCACTAGCATGATTTCTCACTGATCTTGCGTGCCCTGCACTCCATCGCAAACATAGTGATGCTCGCTCCCCTCATATAATATTCATTTCACATCCAGAAACCCCCCTGACCCTGTTAATAGGAGAAGCAGATTTGAGGCAGTCCATATCTTCCCCTCCTAGTAGATGAGTTCACTGTAATAAATCCTTCCTTGACAATCCTTGTCTCAGTAATTGGCTTTCTGTGCAGCCAGCAACAGTAAACCCCTCTTGTGGGTTCATTAACAAGAAGTTAAATCACCTGCATAATGTCACACAGTGGTGAGCCCTGACTTAAATCAGGTCCTGGAGCCATGGGTGTGTTTTCACAGGTAGAAGGAATTGTCAGGGAACAGCTGAGGGGTCCATACCTGGAGTGAGACTGGATAATTATAGCAGGAAAGAAAAACACACTGAGTGCATAGTCCTGGCAGAAGTAGAACGGAAGCTAAGAAGTCAAAGCAGATTATTAATATTTCTGGCATGTGGAATCTCCCATCCATCCACTAGCTGGTCTAGCTTTTGCACAGGAGCTTCTGTCTCTGGCTGTGATGAACTGATTACCAGGATGCTTGACAAATTTGTGGTGAGGTTGCTGAACTTGTCAGTGATCTTTGAGGAAATGAACAGGGTGGATCCAAAGGCCTGCAAATTAAAGTATCACCTTGTCTGTTAAAACAGGGAAGAATCTCAAAGGAAAAAAAGTCATTCTGTAATAAAGACATCTACACTGAAATGCTCATAGCAGCACAATTCACAATTGCAAAGATGTGGAAATAACCCAGGTGCCCATCAATACATGAGTGGATTAATAAAATGTGGTATAAGTATACCATGGAGTTCTGAAGTGGAAAATTGGAAAATTCCACTAAAGTGGAAAATCCCACTACCAGGTTTCCTCCCTTACAACCTTTCCCTGGGCCTCCTCCCCTGCAACTTCCCCTGCCCCCCACAGCTGCCGCCCTCATAAATCACCTGTAGCAATTAGAGTACCAGGCCTGAAGTAGCTTAGGATTCTGCCTCACTAAAGTTAACCCTGCTGTAACCATGCCCCTCCTCCTTAAGCAGAGTGTATAAAAGACTGCTATGCTCTTTGTCTGGTACTCAGAATTTGGGGAGAGCAAATTCCCCTCTGAGTCTTGCAAGTAAAACCTGTTTTTGCCAAATCTCTGTGTGCTATTCGTTGTGTTCTTGGTCAGCTCTGCTGCAACAGTACTAATCAGCCATAGCAAACAATGGTGAATTAATACCTCTTGTATTATCCTGGGTGGAGCTAGGGCCCATTCTTCGAAGTGAAGTATCACAAGAATGGAAAAACAAGCACCACATGTGCTCACCATCAAATTGGTATTAACTGATCAACACTTCTGTGCACACATGGAAGTAACATGCATTGGGTGCCAGGCAGCTGGGAGGTGGGTGGACAGGATGGGTAAATTTACAACTAATGGGTGTGGAGAGCACTGTCTGGGGGATGGGCACGCTTGTAGCTCTGGCTTGGGCAGTGCAAAGGCATTATATGTAACCGAAGTGTTTGTACCCCCATAATATTCTGAAATTTAAAAATGAATTTAAAAAAAACCTGCAAAAAAAAACAAAAACAAAAACAGGTGTCAACGGAAAAAAAGACCAAACTCTGTAATTTTAAAGAGATTTACTCTGAGCCAAATTTGAGGACTACGACCCGGAGCCATGCCCAAGAGGCCTTGAGCAAGTGGACTCGCTGAGGTTGGGTTACAGTTTGGTTTTACACATTTCAGGGAGGCTGGGGTTACAGGTAAAATCATAAATTAATACATGGGAGGCATACATTGGTTTGGCCCAAAAAGGTGGGCCATCTCGAAGCAGGGGCTTACAGGTTATAGGTAGGTTAAAAGATTCTTTGGCCTGTAATTGGTTAAAGGCATGAAGCTTTGTCTAAATCTTGGAATGTTTTAACTTAAGGAGCTCTTTATCAGAGATAAGCCACTGGACATAGATTTGTTGTGTAAATTGAGGACCTGCAGGTTTGTCTTGCATACCCTTAGGCCTGTTAATTGGTTACAAAGGATGTC
>NW_012147897.1:3740704-3741314 GCF_000956105.1 Propithecus coquereli
TGCACATTCTGTATACTATTTAAAAACCACTTCATAGTTGGTGGTCTTCTATCAGGCAAGAATGCTGATCTGGCCCTTAGGGGAAAAAAAAAAAAAGCCTGATGGAATTACTTTAAACATCTGTAACAGAATTAAATTAAAAATTTTTAATGAATCTTTGTTGGTAAATAAGAACTGCTACATTTTAAATGTTGAATTGGAAAAATGCTAAGTTAAAAGGTACATATTTACATGAATTGTGTAATTCATAAAGCAAAGCATAAATATAGCAGTAGTTTACATTTTGCTCACAGTTCTGAAAATGCAGATTCTCCCCAACCTCTTAGAGCGTGACAGGTCTTCAGGTGGAAATCAGAGGATTAGTCTTTCCATTTTTACATGAGAAACTAGAATTGATCATATGGGTTTTCAGTGCTTTACTTAAAATCTATTATTGTTATTAAATTTCATTTTTTCCTCCACTGTTTCTCAAAGGAAATATAGCAGCAACTCACTCCCATACTTTAGGCCCTAAATCCAAGAACAACTGGGTTCACTGCCAATAATTACAAATATTCGGTCTTCTATTTAGATATATATCATTACGGTTGGCTAAGAGCTTAATACGACC
>NW_012147897.1:3745479-3747118 GCF_000956105.1 Propithecus coquereli
TATGTTTGATAAACTAACATATAAAATCACCATTATAATATTCATAATGACTGCTTATAAATGTTAACAATCATAAAGTTTACAAAGTTTATCCTTAGAATTATAAAAAGTACAGATTGTCTCAAGATAAAAAATACAGTGCTTATTGCTAAAAACCTCTTTGTTGTATTAGGTTGTGCTAGAATGATCAAGACTCCAGACAATTCTGAATGTTTCCCAAACTGCAAATGGGAACACACTTTGAACACAATTTAAGCCCAAATTACACTGCATCAGTAGGATGCATTTTTGTGACTGGCAGTGTAAAGCTAACTTTTAAAATATTTTATTTTTATCTTATTTTTTAGAGACAGGGTCTCACTGTTGCCCAGGCTGGAGTGCAGCGGCATAATCATAGTTCACTGCAACCTGCAATGCCTGGGCTCAGGAGACCCCGTTCCTCCTCCCCCTCCCCCACCCTTCTGCCTAGCTGGTACTACAGGTGCAGGCCACCACACTGGGTCAAAGCTAACTTTAAGAAAGAAAAAGACACACAAAATATGAGTAACAAATTATGTAACAAAATTATCACAAATTAAAATGAGCAGTGAGAAGTGAGGAAGGTGACCTTCTCTCCATTCTGATAAGATACTATCTCTAAACATTACATTGTTTGTAGGAAGTGGAACTTAAGATGGTAAAAAAAAATACTTGAAAAACTGGCCTCAGTGTAAATATCTAGTGTTGAAGCACCTTCCTAGAATGAGTGAACAAAATTAAGGACATGTAGACAGAATTTTCTACTGGAATGTTAAGAGTTTTTGAAGGCTTTTTTTTCTGCAAAGGTTGTGTGTAGTAGTTTTCCTACAAAATTTCTCATTTAATTCAGCACAAACAGTGAAAGTGCAAAGTACAACTCAAGAGGAACTCACCCTGTTTCTGTTGTGGCAACATCAGTGTTCTGTTTTGTTGTTGAATCTGTCGTTGCTTCCTCAGTGACCATTTCAAATGACTGTATTCTCATCTGTTCTAGGCAGGAAGTCAAATCAGGTTTTTCGTTCTCATCAGAAGCATCACTGAGCTTTCTGTTTGCAAGCTGACTAGAAGGTACAACATGGTGACATATCCACAGAAATTCCTGCAATATGCTTTGTGTATCCCAGACTCAAATTGCTAATATTGGCCGTGTTAGCTGGATCTTGACTATTGGTATCAGTATCAGTAGCTGACGAAGCTTCTTGTTAGGGACTCCTACTTTCCTTGCCATCCTGTGGTAGGAATATCTTTTGTGAATCGAAAGTCCTTTTTTTTTCACTACAGTACGTTTAAATCTGTTTACAGATGGAACATTGTACCATGATGAATGAAGTTGATCCAGATTTATTACTTGTCTTTTCTATGGGCAAAGTCAGCAATACGTGGAAGCATCATTCTTAACCAGGGTAAGTATATCTTAAGGACATTTGGCAAGTGCTGCAACATTAGTATGTTCATCTATTGAAAGAAATACCTTACAGGGTTTCAGAGTAATCACCTAATCACCTTGCACCCAATTCATTGTAAAACCTTCAAGAAAATAAAATTGTTGTTCAGATTTTGACGTATTGAAATAAATAAATTCTATGGGCCACATTGTAATCTTTTTTTTTTTTTTTTTTTT
>NW_012147897.1:3747168-3777592 GCF_000956105.1 Propithecus coquereli
AAAGTGCTTCCAATTATTCTAATTAATATTCAAGACTCTAAAAGGACCAATGACTCAAGAAAACCTTTGAAATTATTCAATTATCTTTAAAATTATGCTAGCATAATTTAAACTCTAGCTTGTTTAGGATTATGTCTACATAGTAGGTTTATCTCTAGAGTGTTTTGATCTGAAGACATAGCCTTAGTGATTCTAATGTGTAATTTTAACCTAAAATCAAAATCCTTGGTTTATAAACATCAAGTTCAAGTTTGTATTAATTGGTATGTAACTGGCTTTATGAACAAATTTCAGTGACCTCCTATATGTTTTTTAATAATCCTCTCCCTTAACTATTTGATCGTTTGTTTCCCAGAAATGGTGGACTTTCTGTAAGACAACAGAGTTGAGATTCAGAAGGCTCCTGGGTAGACTTCTTTACCAAGACTCACCATCCCTCAGTAACCTGCTCCACGGACTAGACCCTTGTTATTTTCCCCTTGTTCATGTCCCCACAACCTGCCCCATGACTGTAGCCCCTTATTAATTTCAACATATCCTGCCAAAACGCACTGTAGCCCCTTGTTAATTTCTCTGCTTTAAAAAGCACAGACATCTTTGACATTAAAATTTTCTTTCTTCCTTGGCAATCCTCCTTGTCTCAATAATTGGCTATCTATGCACCAAGTAACTGGAGCTAGGCTGAAGCCCCCTTTTGGTTTCTATAACAGATATAGCAACTAAACAAAAATTCTTAAATCAGGGTGACAGCATGTGGTAATCATTGCTACCAAAATGGGAAAAAAAAGTTCTTTTTTTCATAAAGATCCTATGAGAAGAAAAACACAAAGTGAGTGGCAGAGTCTACATATAAACATTGTTTAAAAAATAAAATGTTTGGGAGGCTGAGGCAGGAGGATCTCTTGAGGCCAGGAGTGTGAGGCCAGCATAAGCAACATGGCAAGATCCTGTCTCTACAAAAAATAAAAAATTATCCAGGCATGGTGGCACGTGCCTATAGTCTTAACTACTCTGGAGACTGAGGCAGGAGGATTGTTTGAGCCCAGGAGTTTGAGGTTGCCGTGAGCTATGATGACGCCACTGCACTCTAGCCAGGGCAACAAAGTGAGACTTTGTCTCGAAAAAAAAAAAAAAGCCGAAAACTGGAAATGACTCCAATGTTCATCAGTTATTGAATGGATAGATAAAATGTGTATATCCAAACAATAGAATATTATTGAACAATGAAAAGGAATGAGTTATTGATTGATATATGTTTCAACATGGATGAACCTTGAAAAATAATGCTAAATAAAAGAAGCCAATCACAAAAGACCACATTTGTATTTTTCTATTTATATGAAATATCCAGAATAGAAAAATCTGTAAAGACAGAAAGTAGGGCTGGAGGGAATGGAAAAGTTGGGGCATGGGTATGGGGGTTTCTTTTGGGGCAATGAAAATGTTCTAAAATTGATTGTGGTGATGGTTGTACAACTCTGTGAATATACCACAAACCATTGAATTGTACATTTTATTTATTTATTTATCTTTTTTGAGACAGAGTCTCACTGTGTTGCCCAGGCTAGAGTGCCGTGGCGTCATCCTAGCTCACAGCAACCTCAAACTCCTGGGCTCAAGCCATCCTCCTGCCTCAGCCTCCCAAGTAGCTGGGACTACACGTGCATGCCACCATGCCTGGCTAATGTTTTCTATTTTCAGCAGAGACGGGGTCTCACTCTTGCTCAGGCTGGTCTCAAACTCCTGAGCTCAAGCAATCCTCCCGCTTAGGCCTCCCAGAGTGCTAGGATTACAGGCGTGAGCCACCACATTCTAATCTAATGATCCAGAGAGTTAAGGATCTAAATCAATGATCTTATCAGTAACATATTTTTCAGGCAAAGTGCATATCTTTATGTCATTTTTGTGATCTAACCAGCTTACACCACCCACGATGCCTCTATGGCAACTTCCACTAGCTATATTGGTAGAAAATGACCAATATGTGACCATTCCTCAAATGTCAAAGAGAAGAACTTTTGACAATCAACACTGATTCATAAGATCAATGTACTAGTATCTTTTTATGACAAGAAATATTAGACAGTCAGCCCCAGTAAAACTGGGCATTAAATCATAACTCTTCTCATTGTTCAAAATGTCCCCCATAATCCCAGCATAATACGATAATGGTGTTATCCTCAAGCTCTTGGCCTTAATATCCAGTAAATGGTAAAGGGACAGCATGAGATGCTCTCAACTGTAATAATTCCTCAAAGTATTTTCATTTATCTTTCTCAACATGTTTAACTTATTTCTGTATCGTAACTGATTGTGGATATGTAGAGGACAACATACTTTACATATTTTCTCTGTGAACTTCCAAGACCCTGTCCCATGTTGGCTGGAAGCCTGCTTCATGGTTGTGCTAGATGTGGAACACATGTCTGTGGTTCACAGGCCCCCAGACAGTTGTGGGAGCCTGTGGGAGGACCGGGACCTTACACTTTAGAGTGCTCGGGCTGCCTCATGGTAAGGGTTCCCGACAGCTCAGCATGACAGAGAAAAGAGAAATGTGTCAGCGATGCATCAGAGGTTCCGAGTTTCTTTAGTAAATTATATTTTAAGAAAAATAGGCTTTCGAAATCATCTTTCTTATAAATAACTCTCAAGGCCCACTAACCTTCCCTTATATGAAACTATTCCTCAAATTTCACTCAAAAGATTGGAGAATGCCTTCACTTTGCTTCTCCCCATTTCAAAATTTTTGCCTTTATGACTTTTTTGTTGCTAGGTTTCTTATTCTTACCAGAGTGATCCCCCCTCCTTATACCCATTATTCTATCCCCTTCTGTTTTCTCCAGGACCTTGCTTTGGTAATCTGTTCCCCTATTCTTCAATCTTTCCTTGCTTCTACTGTGTGTGTGTGTAAATTGAATGGAATGTTTAGCTGGGTGTGGTGGTGCACTCCTGTAGTCCCAGCTACTCAGGAGGCTGAGGCAGGAGGATCGCTTTGAGCCTAGGAGTTTGAGGTTGCTGTGAGCATGATGATAACACTGCACTCTAGCCGGGGTGACAGAGCAAGACCCTGTCTCAAAAAAAAAAAGAAAGAAAGAAAGAAAAGAAACCCTCCTCAGGACTTTCCTAACCCTCTGCGATGGCTATTTTTTTCTCCTTCCTCTCTCTGCCAAACTTTCTAAACGATTGGCTGTCCTCTGATTTCTCAGTCTCTGGCACAATTCTTACATATTTGATGAATGAATAAATGAATGAACTGACACTTGTGTCCTCATTCACTTCACTCCAGCCACACAGGCCTTCTTTCTGGGCTTTGAACATGCCAAGCTCATTCCCACTTTAGGGCCTGTGGACTGCTTGTTCCCTTTGCCTGAAACACTCTTCCTCAGATCTTTTCCTGGCCAGCAGTTCTCATTATCCCTACACACACACACACACACACACATTCTTGGAGATCACTATCAGTCTCGTCTTCAAGTTAAGTGCACTTTTAAAGTAAATTTTTTTTTTTTTTTTTAGGCCAGACGCGGTGGCTCACGCCTGTAATCCTACCACTCTGGGAGGCCGAGGCGGGCGGATTGTTTGAGCTCAGGAGTTCAAAACCAGCCTGAGCAAGAGCGAGACCCCCGTCTCTACTAAAAATACAAAGAAATTAATCGGACAACTAAAAACATATAGAAAAAATTAGCCGGGCATGGTGGCGCATGCCTGTAGTCCCAGCTACTTGGGAGGCTGAGGCAGGAGGATCGCTTGAGCCCAGGAGTGTGAGGTTGCTGTGAGCTAGGCTGACGCCACGGCACTCACTCTAGCCCAGGCAAAAGAGTTAAGACTTTGTCTCAAAAAAAAAAAAAAATAAATAAATAAAGTAAACTTTTTTTTTTCTCTTTCCATGGATGGTGAGAATAAAGTAAACTTTTTATTGAAGCATAACACATATAAAACAGTGCACAAATTGTAAGTGTACAACATGATAAACTTATATAAAGCAAAAACCATTATATAATGATTACACACATCAAGAAACATCATTAACATCCCAGAAATGATCCTTTGTGTCTATTTTCAGTCACTATTCAAAGACTAACCACTATCTTGATTTTAACACCAAATATGTTTTGCTTATTCTTAAGTATAAAGGGAATAATATTGTATATACTATTTTGCGTCTTTCACTCAACATTATGTTTGTGAGATTCATCCCAAGTTGCATGAAATTATAGTTATTTCATTTTCATTTAATTTTCATTCAAAAATAGGCAAAAGCTTTAAATAGACATTTCTCCAACGAAGATATACAAATGGCCAATAAATACATGAAAAGATGCTCAACATCACTGATCATTAGGAGAATGCAATTCAAAACCACAATGAGGTACCACCTCAGAGCCATTAGGATGGCTACTATCAAAACACCAGAAAATAATAAGTGTTGATGAGGATGCGAAGAAATTGAAACCCTTTTACACTGCTGGTAGGAATGTAAAATGACTCAGCTGCTGTGGAAAAGAGTATGGTGATTCCTCGAAACATTAAAAATAGAATTACCATATGACTAAGCAATGCTACTTCGGATATATACCTAAAAAGATTAGAAAACAGTGTCTCAGAAGAAATAGCTGCACACCATGTTCATAACAGCATTATTCACAATAGCTAAAAGATGGAAGCAACCCTAGTACCCACTGACAGATGAATGGATAAGCATAATATAATACAATACATATCACGGACATGGTACAGCACGGATGAATCCTGAGGACATTATGCTAAGTGAAATGAGCCATTCACAACAAGACAAATACCGTATAATTCCATTTACATTACACACCTAGAGTAGTCAAATTCATAGAGACAGAAAGTAGAATAGTGGATGCAGGGGCTGTGGGAAGGGAGAATGGGGAGTTATTGTTTAATGGGTATAGAGTTTCAGTTTTACAAGATGAAAAGCATTCTGGGGGTGGATGGTGGTGATGGTTGCAGAACAGTGAGAATGTACTTAATATCACTGAACTACATTTAAAAATGGTTAAGATCATAAATTTTTATATTACATGTATTTTACCACAATTTAAAAAATCAACTAAAAAATTCATTCATTCATTTACTCATTCATTTTGCAATATTCCAGGCACTCTGCTCAAGGCTGTGGATACAATTGTAAACATGACCCTGTGCATGCCTGCAAGGAACTGACAGGCTAGTGGGGAAGTCAGACACACAACCAGTGAAATACAACACAGTGTGACTGTGATTGTGGGAGTCCATCAGAGGGACACCTAAGTTCCTCATGTGTGTCAGACTCAGCATGTGTCTCAGAAATGACAGAAGAGAGCAAAGCAATAAATGCTACATCTGTGCCGTTGATTCAGTATTAGAAAGCTCTCTCCCAGACAGAGCTATTCTACAATCGAACCTTTGGAGATGGTGAGTCTGCTACTGCCAAAGGGTTTGGTTCAGAGGCAAGAAAATGATTTGTTAGGGGATATTACTGAGGATGTTTAAATGTTATTTTAAACATGTGAGCATCATCCTTTTTTCACTACTCCTTCCAAACAGAATCTTGCCAAGTACAACTGATTTTATTACTATTCTGTTCATTCAACTCCCACTTCCAGTACTCTTACCTTAGTCTCAACAACAGCCTCATCTTCCTAGGACCAGAGTCTACGCCATTAATTCAGTCTCCATATTGCAGCCAGTCATTCTCTTCTTAAAACACTTCAGTAGCACCACACTGTCCTAAGAATGCTCCAATTCATTAATGTAGTTTATTAGTCAACTTGGGCTGCCATAACAAAATACCATAGACTGGGTGGCTTAAACAATAGGAATTTATTTCTTACAGTTCTGGGGCTGGACAGTCTAAGGTCAAGGTTCCTGCCAGTTTGGTTTCTGGTGGGAGTTCTCTTCCTGGTTTGGAGATGGTTGCTTCTCGTTGTGCTGCTTCTTGTAGGGCACTAATCCCATCATGGGGACCCTCTCCTCATGACCTCATTAAAACCTAATTACCTCCCAAAAGTCCCATCTCCAAACACTATCACATTGGCGGTTAGGGCTTCAACATAAACATTTGGGGAGGACACAAACATTCGGTCCATAATACGTGGCATCTATAGCCTTGCAGGGCCCTTGTTTTCCTTGTCATCCCCATCTGTCTCACTTCTTGCCTTTAAGTTTGCAGTGCAGCCATACTGACAGCTGATAATCCCTTGAAAGCACCTTGTTTTTGTCTTATTTCTGGGCCTTTGTATGAACCCTGCCTAGAATAACTTTCACCAACCTTCCTTTGCCTGATAACTCCTATTTGTCCTTTAGGTGTGTTCCTCCAAGCAGCTTTCTGGCCCCCAAACCAGATCAGGTGTCCCTCATCTGTGTACGCACTGTCGGGTGCCTTGTGTGTACCTGTTTGTAGCTTTTATCACTCAGTATGGTCATTGATGGTTCGTGGTTTATTTGTCTTTTCTGCCCTACCATCCTCCACACCAAAGAGCTCCTTGAAGACAGGATGGTCTTGTTCGCCTCAGCACCTGATATAATATGTGGCTTACAATGTATGTACAATGAATATATTCATTTGTGTAGCACACTGCTAAACTGTTTATACTGTTTCAGGGCAGTATTCAAAGTACCCTGAAACAAATAAACTCATCTACAAAGATATATTAATAATCATATTTCCTTAATTAACATTCATTCCTCCTGAATAAAATACTCTTTTAAAAAAAACTACCTTTACTTAAAAGATTTCTGTGAAGTCAGTTATCCATTATGTCACTAATGTGGCTGAGTCAGGGCTCAAACTATCTTATTTTTTACCTGATATACTAGAAGAATTTGATAAAAAGCAGATTTCTTTTGGATGACTTGACTGGAGGTGACTCCAGGTGTGTGGTGGGGAAATAGGGCACAGAACTCAGATGTCAGCCTCACCTGGTGATCTGACCTTCTCATGAGTTCACATCCCTGGTTTCTTGGAAGCAGAAGTTGAGGCCAGGACTGGAAAGGGCACACATGCTGCAGCTTGGAAGAAACCGTCTCTCAGTTCTTGGAATCACAGAACTAAAGAGCTTTAGGTCGTCTGGTCCAACCCCTGCTTTAAGAAGTGAGGAAAGAGTTCCTAGTATTTTGACCTGGAAACCTCACAAGACTTCCCACAAATTTTGTTTTCTCTTCTCTAAGAGGCTGGACTTGGAGTTCACTAGGCCCCTGATCCCAGTCAAAATATCTTAGAAGCATTTATCTACCCGCCTCTCAGAGCCATCATCTGAATGCTATCCTCTGGGTAGATGATGTGTTAATATTGCTACACAGAAATTCATGGATGACATAGTTCCTGGCCCCTAGAAACTTACAAACTGAGACCAGGAGTTTGAGAGTGATTTGTACATTATCAGTTAAGTCAAAGAAGGAGAAACTTTTAAATATGGGTTTTATTTGAAAGCCAAGCCAGATATGAAATCAGCTTTTATTTTTCCTTTTATCCAGTTTGTATATATGGATTATCTCAAGTTATAATTTAACTTTAGGAAAGTGCTGAGGATAAATGGATATTTGCTTTTTCGCAGGGTGCAGAGAAGTCAGAGTGGGGAACGAGGGAAATGCCATTAGGAGCACCTCCTGTATTCCAAGGCATTTTAGAGCAACCCTCACGACAAGCCTATAGGGGAGGAATTGTTATTCCCACCTCTCTGGTAGGACACTGAAGTGCAAGGATTTCCTATGGTTAGGTGGCTAGTAAGGTGGGGTGGGGTAAGGTTTGAACCCAGTTCTGACTATCATCAGAACCACACAAGGCTGCCAAGAAGCAGAAAAAGATACTGGCATTCTGGGTCCCCATTATCAATCTGAAAGACATGTATGTAGTCTTAAGCTTGGAAACAGGTCGTCTGGTTCAACCCTGTCTTTTTTGATGGAGGAGCTGAAGCCCTAAAAGGTAGAGGAACTTGCCTGCAGTCAAACGGGTCAGAGAGGACAGAAGGGTAGGTGTGTGGGGGCAGATCTGGCCCAACCCTGACAAATAGGAAGCCTGAAGTGAGAATGGAAATTTCTGTCCAAGAAAGAGAAGGCAAAAAACCAACTGTTCTTATTCCCCACCTGAGGTGTGAATTCCTTTATTGAGTCATAGTAATTTTTCAAAAATTCTGAGTCCTGCCGGGCGTGGTGGCTCACGCCTGTAATCCTAGCACTCTAGGAGGCTGAGGCGGGAGGATTGTTTGAGCTCAGGAGTTCGAGACCAGCCTGAGCAAGAGCGAGACCCCATCTCTACCAAAAATAGAAAGAAATTAATTGGACAGCTAAAAATATATAGAAAAAATTAGCCGGGCATGGTGGCGCATGCCTGTAGTCCCAGCTACCTGGGAGGCTGAGGCAGTAGGATTGCTTGAGCCCAGGAGTCTGAGGTTGCTGTGAGCTAGGCTGACGCCATGGCACTCACTCTAGCCAGGGCAACAAAGTGAGACTCTGTCT
Source organism: Propithecus coquereli (assembly GCF_000956105.1). NCBI lineage: Eukaryota > Metazoa > Chordata > Mammalia > Primates > Indriidae > Propithecus > Propithecus coquereli. Next base: position 3,755,632 of record NW_012147897.1, read on the forward strand.
CAAAAAAAAAAAAAAAAAAAAAAATTCTGAGTCCTGCTAATTTAGGTTCTTGGCCAGACATCTATCACTTTCCCCCAAGCCCCGCAACCCTTCAGCATGCTCACAATCAAGCCAGCGAATAGGGGCTGCAAGGGAGCAGAGCTCCTGCAGATTTATGTCATTCACTGTCACCCGCAGCCCCTGAGTCTCTGGTTCTTTTGGTCTTACTAGACAACCGTGTCTTTCAAAAGACAGTTCCTTTCTATCCTGACAAATCTCTCCCAAGGCAGTGTCCTTATATTTACATTTGTCCAGAGCTTTTGTTTTTATAAAGTGCCCTCATGCCCAGCTTCTCACATGAACTTCACCCTGGCAAGGTAGGCAGGGAAGGGACTATTACCCCCATTTTACAGGAAAGGGGGCTGCCCTCTTGATTCTCCAATCAAGGGAATATTTGCAAGCCTCAGCCTCACATAGGCTCATCAGGGCTCCTTTGGCACAGGTTCTAGGTTTTCCCTTTTGTTTCTCATACTTCTCAGAATCCCAGTGGATTCTACATGGCAGACACATTACAAATAGGTGGATGATCCATGTGTGACCATGAGGCCTGCAGTCACAGCTTTGTGATGCTTTGGTAGCATCCCTCTAGACTCCTTGGCTGATTTTGAACTGTATTGTGGGCCACTCCTGTCCTGCGCTTGCAGTCTTTCCTGCTTATAATTCATTATTTAATCAGATTTTATGGAGGATACAAGTTTGCAAACTTCCATTTTATCCAAATGGATCTGTTTTAGTTTCTCTTGCCTAAATGTTAGGCATGCCTAATGGGTTTCAAAAATTAATATAATTTATTTTCCATCTTGTCAGTGCAAAACAGTGTTCTTAAGATAAAGCACCGAAGAGCAGAATATTCTTCTTTTTCTACTTCTGTTTCTTGAATGTGCAACAAGTAAACAGTTCTGTAAACATGTGTAGTCTGTGTCCATGTGTATGTGGATCCACTGTTTCATTCCACTCTTCCATTCTTGGTTTCATACAAGTTAAGTACCAGTTGCCTTCTTGTCTTCTTCAAAAAGGAGATTCTCGTAACATCTGGACTTTCATCAAGGCCCGTTGCATCTGCTCATAGGTTACGAACATCGTCACATTCCAGCTTCCCAAACGCAAAAAGGAGGGTGTAAATCTGATGAGAAAAACAACCAAAACATCAGGTGGAACGGACTAGGAGACCACAAAGAGACCCATTGTACTCTCCCCTGTACACAGTGTTAGTGGCAAAGGACCTCGACTTCTGTTTGTCATGAGCATCTTCTGAGATCCTTTCAGTTGTTTTCTTCTCTGCTTAGGGGATTTAGGCAGAAGTTGGAGTCAGGAGGGGAAAGAAAACTAACATTTTGAGCCAGGTTACTGTGTCAGGCAGTTAATTCTCACAATTCTATATGGCAGCTGTGATTGCTGCCAGGTTCTTTTTTCAGAACCGAGGCCTAAGGAGGTTAAGAAGCTCAACCAAAACCACACAGCTAATAAATGTCAGAGCTGGGGTTCAAATGAGTATCTGACCTGACTCCACCCTGCTGCCTGGTGTTTCTGGGCTCATTTACATCCTGCCAGGACACTGAGACGCTGGGGCACCACAGGGTGAAGACAGTGTGGCACCAAATTTAGCTCATTCCAGAGAGTGTGCCTGTGCTGCCATGGCACAGCAGGGAGAGAGGCCCCCAGCTCAGCTGTGCCCCAGGGACTCAGGGATGAGCCTGTGACCTGGCCCCCATCTTCCTCTCAGCCTCGCCTCTAATCCCCTCCTGGGTCCTTTCACTCCTGCCAGACTCAGCTAGTTATAGTTCCCTGATGCCAGGCCCTCTTACCTCCGTGCCTTTGCTCCTGATGTTCTGCTTGTAATGGCCCCTACTCTCTTCCTTGCCTGGCTAGTTGCTCTTTGCCCTGTAGGACTCAACTTGGGCACCATAACCTCATGCCATGGCCTTTACTGACCCTCACAGGGACTGTAGAATTGTGGCAACAAATGTGAACTATGGAGTCAGACCTGGGTTCAAATCCTAGCTCTACCAGTTTCTAGCTTTACAACCTGGACAAGTTATTTAATCTTTCTTAGTTTCCTCATCTGTGAAACCAGGAAAATAACAGTATCTGCCTTATAGAGTTGTCGTGTAGATTAAATGAGTTAATGTGGGACAGCACATAGCATGTACAGGGCCCAGTGTCAGTAAACACTCAATAAATGTCACCTACTTGCCTGCTGCTCTTTGAGGAAAACATAGCACAGGGCCTGGCACACACAAGATGCTCAATAAATGTTTGACAACTGAGACAAGTGGCTAGGGACGAAGACTGTAATGATAGAAGCACTTATCAGAAGAACAGTCTGTCAATTGAAATATAGTTTTATTATGTCATTCCCAGGCTTGAGAACCTATGGTGGTTCCTGTTTTCTTGTTGGGTCCAGTCTTATGTTGGGCACCAGAAAACTATCTGTTGAAGTCATCAGTGGTGGGAGGTGAGAGGGCCAAGCAAAGGGCTTACTGGTAGGATAAACAACAACATGTTGGATGTGGTGTTTGATGGTCTGGGTTTGAACTGTGGCTCTGCCATTTTAACTGGTGATCTTGGAGAAGTTATTTAACTTTTCTGAGACTCAATCTCCTCCTCAGTGAATGTGGAGAATACTACCCAGTTCAGGGGATTGTTGAGGTAACATGTGTCAAATGCTTAGCACAAGGCCTAATACGTGGTGGCTTAGCTACCAGGATAATCATAAATAACCTACATTACTGAGTGCATGCTTTGTGCTAGGGCCTTTGGGAGATAAAAGATGTATTAGGTTGGAGCAAAAGTAATTGTAGTTTTAGCATTGTTGAAATTTGCCGTTTGATATTGGAATACATTCTTAAATTTTAAGTGTGGTTACGTTATGCATCATTTTAATGTGCATTTCTCATGTTATATTTCTCTGCTAATGACTTATTACTTGTTGTTTATTTTATATTTATTTTAGACTATGGAAATGATGTTAGACAAAAAGCAAACTCCAGCAATTTTTTATTTGAGTTCAAAATGGGTCATAAAGCAGGAGAGACAACTCGCAAGCAACATCAACAACGCATTTGGCCCAGGAACTGCTAATGAATGTACAGTGCAGTGGCTGTTCAAGAAGTTTTGCAAAAGAGAGGAGAGCCTTGAAGATGAGGAGCACAGTGGCTGGCCATTGGAAGTTGACAACGACCAACTGAGAGCAATCATCAAAGCTGATCTTCTTACAACTACACGAGAAGTTGCCAAAGAACTCAAGGTTGACCATTCTGTGGTCATTCAGCATTTGAAGCAGATTGGAAAGGTGAAAAAGCTCGATAAGTGGGTGCCTCATGAGCTGACCAAAAATCAAAAAAATCATCATTTTAAAGTGTCATCTTCTCTTCCTGTATGCAACAGCAATGAACCATTTCTCGACTGGATTGAGACATGAGAAGAAGAGTGGATTTTATACCACAACTGGCGATGACCAGCTCAATGATTGGACTGAGAAGAAGCTCCAAAGCACTTCCCAAAGCCAAACTTACACCAACAGTCATGGTCACTGTTTGGTGGTCTGCTGCTGGTCTGATCCACTACAGCTTTCTGAATCCCGGTGAAACCACCATTACATCTGAGAAGTATGGTCAGTAAATCAATGAGATGCCCTGAAAACTGCAATGCCTGCAGCTGGCATTGGTCAACAGAAAGGGCCCAATTCTTCTCCATGACAATGCCCGACCGCATGTTGCACAACCAACGCTTCAAAAGGTGAATGAATTGGGCTATGAGGTTTTGCCTCATCCGCCATATTCACCTGACCTCTTGCCAACCAACTACCACTTCTTCAAGCATCTCAACTTTTTGTAGGGAAAACACTTCCACAACCAGCAGGATGCAGAAAATGCTTTCCAAGAGTTCGTTGAATCCTGAAACATGGATTTTTGCGCTACAGGAATAAACAAACTTATTTCTTGTTGGCAAAAATGTGTTGACTGTAATGTTTCCTATTTTGATTAATAAAGATGTGTTTGAGCCTAGTTATAATGATTTAAAATTCAGGGTCCAAAACCCCAATTACTTTTGCACCAACCGAATATAAGGTACTGATTCTTGGATTTAAGGAGCTTGTGCTTTAGCATGGGGGATACTTATAGTTTACAAATACTACAATACAAGGCACGAGGTGGTAAATAACATAAAGATGGTGTCAAATAGTATTGCCAATGTCCACAGGGAGGAGGGAAAATTTATACCTGAGAGTGTTAGGGAGGAGATGGCATATGAACTAGTCTTAAAGAATGGCTAAGATTTAGATTCTGTAAATGTTGAGAGGCATTCCATGCAGAGGTAACAGTAAATGCAAAGGCATAGAAGCAGGAAAATGTGAAGTGTGTTGGGATAGTGAGTGAGGCACTTTGGCTGCCATCAGTGTTTTGATCAATGGTCGTAGCAGTATGTGGGGAAAAGTTCTAGGATTGCTAACTACCTTTCTCTCCTTCTCTCCTGCCCCACAGGTTGCAGATAGACAGTACTTTTACCTATCCCTAGACTACTTTTTCTCATCAAGGCTTCCCTAACTCTCCAAATCAGGTTTGGTTCACTTTTTTTTTTATTCCCTAGTTCTTTATACTTCTCCTTCATGGCATTTACATTTGTACTGTTTACTACTACATCCCCAGATTGACCCATGGTAGCCACATTAGAAAAGAAAGAAGCCCCAGTTCTCTGGGAGGGAGTGCTGGAGGTATAGGAGGCGGCTCACCCCTTGTACAGGGCTGTGGGGCCCTCGCGGACTACCAACTTTAGCATGCAGTCCAGGGGGCTGCGGTACTGGCCTGGCGGTGAGTTCATATACCGGGTCTTCACCACGTCCACCGGGGAGGCCACCACTGTGGCACAGAAGCCAGCTCCAAAGGCAGAGACAAAGTGGCAGGGGAAGTTGTCTGTAGAAGAGAAGGGAAGAGCAAATATCAAGGAGTGCGCTTGCATTCTGTTCCATGTGTGTTTATTGTTTGTCCCCAACTAAACCTTGAACTCCTCGAGCATGAGGACAGTATTTTCCATATCTCCCAGTGCCCAGGGCTAAGCTCCTGGTAAGTACTGGCAAACTAGAACTGGGCCATCCCAGAGTTGGAAAGTCATCCAGCCCAAACCACCTTGTTTGAGGAAACGGAAATCAGAGAAGGTGAGAGACCCTTGCTTGAAGATCCACAGTGAAAAGTCGTGCTGGGACTCACATCCAGTCTCCAGCCTCCCAGCCCAGGCGTCTTTCCCACTGGTCACAGTCATGTACTGGGCACTTTTCACTGTTGGCTGCTGCTCTCTCTACTCCTCCTAAAGGCTAGTTATCTCTGGGTGGTGCCCACTCTGTGGAGTTCCGTGTCTCTGCCCTGCTGAGGGAGGGCTGTCTGCCTGGAGCCTGGTGCCTCACCTGTGAGCAGGCGATAGTCCAGCAGCTTCTCCTTGATGATGTCGTAGGTCACCATCTCAGCACAGTTGACGATGGCATTCCTTGTGATGTTGGGAAAAGTTCCTGTTAGGAAGGGAGTCGGGGCTGATGAATGGGGAACGGGAGAAGTGGACGCCCTGGCTGCAAGGCCACAGTTTGGAGCATAGTGCCCCATTCCAATGGTCTCAGCCAGAGGAGCCCACCCCAGCTGAGCAGATTCCACACTTTCCTTTCTAGGGTTAACATGTCTTCCTCAGAGACAGAAAAGAGAGAGGCCCACTTTTGTTGATTTGGCCACATTTTAGAGGATAATCTGTAATAGCTGTCAAAGTTAAAATATGCTTCTCTGAGACCCAGCTACAGCCAGAAAAGGAAGTCATTCTTTGGAAGAGGGAGGCTGGGCTTTTGGAATAGTGGCAGAATATAGTTCTAGCAGGGCCCTAGGAGAATATGAAGACCAACCTCCTGGTTTCACAGGAGGGGACAGTTCTGGGAGGGCACCCAGCAAGTGAGCGCAGAGCCAGCGCTATGACCCAGATGTCTTGCCCTTACGTTTCACTGGGTCACTGTTTCCTCCACAAGGATTCATGTGATCTTGGCCACATGTGAGAGATTCCAGCATTCGTCAAGGTGGCCACCACACAAACACACAGGGAACTCAAGAAGCCCCATCATCACTGCATCTCCCTGTGCCTCACTACTCACGGTTGTGCTTTTCCAAAGCTTCTGTGTTTTCTCTGTGCCCTCCTTGAAAGCCCTTCCCTTCCATCTCCACACATGTGGAGCCTTTGAGGCCCAGCTTAGGCCTCACCTTCTCTGCATAGCTGGCATGCTTTTTCCCACCTCTGGCTCTACACCTCCAGTGTGACACCTAGCACATCCTGCCCATGGTATAGCTGCTTCCTGACTTATCTCCTCTGCGTGTCTGCAAGTGCCTTGCTGGGGTGGAAGGTATCTTGTATCCATTTCTGTCTCTCTCGTAGCAGCCTGCTCATGGTGAAGGGTTGGTAAAATGAACTGAATTTGAGGTGCTGTGGCAGGTCAGTGAGGTATTTTTGGTTGGGATGTTCTTTCAGAATCACTGGAACACACCGTGCTGGGAGTTCCCTCCTTGCTCAGTTCCCTGCCCTGGCCCTAGCGCAGGGAAGGCTCTGCTGAAGGCCTCCTGAACCTGGAGTCCAAACCCACCTTTCCACAGGCCCCTGAGCCCTTCCTCCCTGGCGATGGTTCTGTAGGCATCCATAGTCCCGCTGTATTTCCTGTCGCTCCCGGGCCCAAGAGCGACACTGGCCTGAAATCGGATCTTCACCACATCTGTAGGTTGGGCACAGGTTACCGCCATTGCCCCTGTGGTGCAGCCCGCCAAAATCCGGGTAGCGATGCTGGAGTCTGGAAGAAGCAGAGAGTGGGCCAGTGTCCCACACCGAAGAGCTCTCTGGATGACGCTCCTCTTCACGGGGCTGCCCCTGCCGTGCCTGCGGTCTGTTCCTGGGTTAGGGTCTGGAGCTTCCTTGATGGCCACTCAGAGTCTCCTCATGAGTGCCTGTTACCAGCTTCCTGACGCCCCCAGCTCTGCTCTGAGTATGGACTGCCCTGGTCACCTGACCTACATGCCAAAATTCTGCTTCCACCTAGCCTCTTGGTGTCCATGGGGACCTGGGCACTCACGGTCTGCTCCTTTTGGGGTGTAGATCTGCTTGACGGAGTCGTATAGGCCGATGCGGATGGAGGCGAAGCTCATCTGGCGATGCAGGCCGGCGACCAGCCCATTGTAGGGGCTGCGGAGGCCCTCGGTGCGTATCATGGTCAGGATGGTGCCCACCACGCCACGGTACTGCACACCCCGGGCTGCCTGGGCTGCCTGGTTCTCCCCCTGGATCTGAGGGACAACCGCAGTGAGGAGCTGGGTGGGCAGGCAGGAAGGGGCTGTGTGCACAGGGACTCTGTCTGGGCTGGACCTCAGAACAATCACAACCTACCTGCAGGCGGACCTTGGCTGTGTCCAGTGGAAAGGTGAGGAGGTCAGCAAAACAGGCCGCTGTGCCCGCCCCCAGGAACTTCACAGCCGTTGTGGGAGGCACATCTGAAGGCTTTAGTCCAACCATGGTCCCAAAAGCCTCTGCCTGGTGCCTTTGGGGCCCAGAGGAGGTCCAAGGAGAGAGGCAGCTGTGGGCTTCAGTGCAGCGGGGAGGCTGCAGGAGAAAGGTCAGAGGAGGCCGATGGAGCAGATGTCTGGCCCAGTCCCCAGGCGTCCCTCAGCTCCCTGGCAGGGCTCTAGAAAGTGAGAAGCCTGGGCGCTGCCCCACGCAAGCTGCATGAATTTGGTCTATGAAAACAAGTCGCTTTCCCATCCCTCATATCTTGCAACCCTGACCCTGCTCCTGCTCCTCCCCTCCATACCACGGGGCAGGCAGGGCTGGTGGTGGCATCTCCACCACACAGATGAGGAAACCAAGGCCTAGGCAGGGACCAGATGTGGTCTGACTCCACACACACCCTGTTCTCCCCAGTGTCAAGCTGCTTCCGTGAGAGGCCTTCTCTGCTAATCCTGCTCCCTGAGGTGTACAAAGCCTGCCAAGTCTCATAGACCCTTCTCTCCCAAATAAATTAAATGAACATTGGTTGTGATTCAATAGAACTGTGATTCACCCTGGATGAAAACTTTTTATTTTTGCAAGGTTGCCTACATATAGTCTTTTTTAAAAATTATTTTTATATATTTTTTATTTTTGTTTTTTAGAGATGGGGTCTCACTCTGTCACCCACGCTGGAGTGCAATAACATCATCATAGCTCACTGCAACCTTGAACTCCTGGGCTCAAATGATTCTTTTCCCTCATTCTCCTGAGTAGCTGGGACTACCTCTCTTGTCTGAAGAGAGAGCACTGCAGCTGTAGTATAGGACCCACCCTCCACCTGCCTCTTTCCTCACTCACCTTTACCCTACAGAAGACCAGCAGCTGCCAGGTGCTGGGCTTGTCCCCAGCAGAGAGGCTCTGGCTCCTCTGCCTGGGAGCTGGAATGCAGCATGTGGGTGTGTGGGAGCAGCTGCCTCTCCCAGTGTCTGTATCCCGGTAGCTTTTCTCCCACATCCTGGCATTTTGCTGCCCTTCCCCTCCTCTGATAGGAGCTAAGCTGGTTGGGATCTCAGCATCACGAATCTGAACATCTGACTCTCGGAGCTGGGGAGGCCCTACTCTAGTGTTTCATTGGTTGTAGGAGTGTCCCGTTTTCAAAAACCTTTGGGAGCCACCCAGGCTTTAAAGAAAAAACCCTACAAGTTAGGCATTTTTTCCACTTTCAGAGTTACAAACTGAGGCCTAGACAGGTGAAATGAGCTGTCTAGGGCCACACAGCAGCAGAGGTAGGACTCTCCCCAGGGCTGTGTGATTCCAATGCATTCTCTGCCCTAGGCACTTGGTGTAGAGTGTTTGTGCCTTATCAGGCCCTGCAGGGAGCTGGCTTCACCTGCTTTGCCTCCTGCTAAGGATGGAGAAAGTCTCTTCTTCACTGGCTGGAGGGCTGAACTGCCACACATGGCTTCCCTTCTGAACCTACTTTGTCCTCGGCTGCCTCTGACCCCACCCATTCTTGTAGAATGAGCTCATTAACTGCAAAGATGGGGAGCCCCAAAGACAGAAATAGGATCTACTTATCCTGCTTCTCTCCAAAGCCTGGTGCAGGGAGGACACTTAAAGGGGTCAGGGAGGACGAGTTGACCAAAGAACCCCATCTACTGAAGTGGGGAAATAGGAAATGAGGTCAGAGATGACCACAGGGGACTTTGGTAGAGGGCCTTGAATGCCCGGGTTACTTAATCTAGTTGAGAAGGGAGAGTGGTTGGTGGTTTTCCAGCAACAGTCAGACCTGTGCTCAGAGCATGTTGGTGCAGGTGTCAAGGCTGGACTGGAAGGGAGAGGTGGGAGGCTCTAAGACCAGTGAGGAGGTTGCTGGAATAGTGCCAGCAGGAGGTACTGAAGCCTGAACTTGGTCAAGAGCAGTGGCCAGGGGCAAAGTTGGAGCCCATTCCAGGGGCAGTCCTGAGCCACCAGGGGAAATGGAACTGATGGACATGGACTCAGGTCAAAAGCCACACACACCTTGCGGGGAAGGCTCTAGAACTTTCAGTGAAATTGGGGGTGGGAGGCCACAGTGGTGGGCACAGGTAGGGGCTGCCCTGAGGCCAGTGCCTTTCAGCCTCCTTCCCTTCACTCCAGCCTCCCCTAGAACCCTAGCAGCCAGCAGACCTTCACCACTGGCTAGTAGAGGAAGTCAAGAGAGTCCTTATCCCTGTAGCTCTGTTGGAGTACCTGAGGGATGGGATGTTCTAGCCTGCACAGCCCATCAATATTTGCTGAGTGCTTCCTGCACCAGGCGCCCTGCTGAGGTTACAGACATTGACTAATTCAATCTCTTTATAAAGCTATAAGGTAGTTGCTATCATTATTTCCACTTCCTAAACCAGGGACCTGAGGCTTTGAGGGCTCTGGCTAGTCATACAGCTGCAGTGATGGAGCTGAGATTGGCACCTAGGTCTGTGCCTGTTCCACTGCCCAGAGAGTCTGTCGTCAGGGGAAGCTCAGAATCCCTTGAGCTGCTTGTTTACTAAGTGGATTCTCCACCCTCAGCCCTGGAGATCGAGTCTGTGTTAGAAACAAATTCCCCATGGTAGCTCAGAAGTAGGGCTCAGAGGACCCCACTTTGAGACATCCTATTGCCTCCCCAACTCCAATCCCACCCTCCCTGGCAAAGCATCCCACCGGGAAGCCATCTGGGCAGAGTGACCATGGGCTCTGTAAACCTCCTGGCACATAACCAGGGCAAGGCCCCAGGCCACAGGTGCCCCCCACATCCTGACTCAGGAAAACGGTCCCAAGATCCTCACGTGGAGAGGGTTTTATGCTCTGGAGGAATCCTAGAGATTCTGGGCCAGGCAAAGAAGAAAGCACTTCCTATCTACGGGGATTTGCACAATCCCACCTGAATCAGCTAGTGGGGCAAGGGGAGAGTGAGTCCTGGGTGAGTGACACAGGTGTTGGGTTCAAGTCCCAGCCCTGCCACAGTGCCCTTACCAGGGCTGCAGTTCCCTCATCTTGACAAGGTGAGGGGCTGGACTGAGTTTCTCAGGTCTGTCATGCTATGGCTAATGATTGCTGACAACTCCTGGCTGCTCTCTATAAGCCTCCAGTGAAAGGGAGAACAGGAAGGGAGAGGGAGAGTGGAGGGGTGGGGAGGAGAAAGGGGTCTTACCTGTGAGTCCAGCCAGGGCAGGGGCAGCACAAGGGCTTCTTAGGGCTCCATCCCAGGAGGTGGCAGCAGGGATCTGAGGGCCCCCCTTGCCATTCACAGTTGTCTCTGTCGCCTCAGCTTGGCACTGGTCTTATACATTCCCGCTGACCTGAAACCTTATCCTAGAGAAGCTAGTTGACAGCCTGATCACTTGACGAGAGGCTGGCTGGTGAGGAGCAGGGAGGTGAGGGGAGAGGTCAGTGAGTTCCAGATTTGGTTCAGTTCTCTTGACTGTGGGCACTTTAATATAGCTCCTTCAAGCTGTGAAAGCTTCCTTGGGTGGTGACAAGGGTATATGGTGGGGGGTGGACCCATCACTTTTGACAATCCATAGGTCAAGGTCTCCCATCATAGGCTGGGGCAACTCTCTCAGGCCTCCTCTTAATAATAACAATGATGATAACTGCTCATTTTTTGGTGCCTACTATGTGCTAAATGTTTTATATACGTTGTTTTTATTTTTCACAACCCTATAAAGTGGGTGCTATTAGGATTCTAAATTTTTTAAATTACAGATTTATTGAGATATAATTTGCATACCATGCAACTCACCTATTTCAAATGTACCAATTCAAATGGTTTTTAGTATATTGAGAGTTGTGCAACTATCGCCACAATCTAACATTTTCATCAACCCCCCAAAAAAAACTCCATACACATTAGTAGTCACGTCCCCTTCCCCTCCCCCAGCCTCAGGCAACCACTAATCTATTTTTTGCCTCTATAGATTTGCCTATTCTGGATATTTCATATAAATAGAATCATACAGGATGTGCTCTTTTATAACTGGCTTCTTTCACTTGGCATAACAGTGCTTTCAGAGTTCATCCATGTTGTAGTACGTGTTAGTACTTCATTCCTTATTGCTGGGGATCCTAAAATTTTACTGTTTAACAGAGGGGAAAACTCAGTCTCAGGGAGGGCAGTGGCTTACTCGGGTCACATAGCTAGTATGCGGCAGAGCCTGACCTCTAACCTCTCAACTATAACGCATTTTGGGCCTATCTGCTGTGACCACTCTTCTCTATGACATGATACTTGGAGGCTTCAGCATGAACACTGCTGGAGTCAAAGGGAGCTGGGGAAGGGTGGAAGGGTCTCCTGCAGCAGCTACTGTAGGCTCCATCCATAAGCACTGAGAGTAAGGGCTGGGCATGGCTGAACTTGGGACCTAGATGACACAGAAAAGTGGGGGCAGGAGAGGAGGGGGAGATGGGAGATACACAAAGGAAGTTAACTGGGTAGGGCAGAGGAGTAGGCAGAGGCCATTTCCGGACTTGGGCACAGAGCCATGGTCACAAGGCAGGTGGTTAGAACTACAGACGCTCAAGTGCAAAGCTTGGGCTGTACCTGTCCCCTTCCTTGGACCAGCCCTGAATGTCAGCAGAACAGGCAGACGCATTATGTTAGCAGGGAGTGGCTGCTGGGGCTGCTGAGACGAGGAGGGTTCAGGAAGTAGGTTCTGAGCTCCACTGGCAATACTAGCCTGGAGGTGGAGGAGTAAATTGCAGGGAGTCTATGGGGGAGGGATAAACAGTAGGAACTCAAACATAGGGGCAATAGGCCCTGGAAAAACCCAGAGGGAAGGGTGCTGAGCTTACTTTGGCCAGGGTGCTTCCTAAGGGCAGGGCCAGGTCTGCTTGCTTTGGTTCCCTGTCCTGCATCCAGCCCGTACTAGAAGATTCCAAGGTTGGCTGCTATGGGCTGGGATGCGACCAGCCTCTGGTGATCAGGAACACCTACATTCCAGTCTCTGTGGAGGCAGTACTCAAAGGGAAGTGGGGGAGACACTGGCTAGTTCTGGTGGTGGGAACAAACATCTTCCTCATATCTATGCTGCATGACTCAGCAAGCCATTTCACCTCAGAGCTGGCACTGGGAAATACATCCAACTTCCAGGGACAAGATTGTGGTACGTAACATATTCTTTGGAAGAGGAGGTGGTGGGTGTCAGATCCTCAGGGTCCCTTTGTGTCACTGGACACTGCTCTTAGCCTGGGTAGGAGCAACCCATGTCCTCATGTGGCCGTATCCTAACTTGACCCCATCAGGTTATTTACAGGAGCTGGAGCAGGATTTGGAAGGAATATTCTTCACCTGAGGCTTTACCCCTCAGGCCTGGGCCCATGACTGTCCCTCTGTAGGTTCCCTGTGTCCCAAGGGAGGTGCATCCCTGGCCCCTGAGAGCTGTGCACTGGCAATGTGAGAGGGAGACCCAGGAGAGAGGACAGCCTCTGTGGTGCTGGAGAAAGGGTGGGCTGGCAGGCTGAAGCTTAGGGAGCTGAGATAAACAGAAGGTGGAAAGGCTGGCCTGAGGGCACATCACCAATAAGGAGAGTACCTGCTCCCTCCTCGAGGGTTCCTCCATCACTTTGCACTCTCCGAGGCCCAGTGTGCTCTGCCTGTCTCAGTTATTGGTGCGCTTGCCTCTGCTGGGTTACTCCTGGAGCTTCAGGAGAGTGGGTGGGGCTGACATTTCTTAAGCTTCCACTATGTGCCAAGTGTAGGCGAAGCACTTTCACAAATGTCACCTCATTTGATCTTCGTCACAACCCTATGAAGCTGGGGTTATGTTTTTTTTTTTTTTTGAGACAGAGTCTGGCTCTGTTGCCCTGGCTAGAGTGCCGTAGCGTCCTAGCTCACAGCAACCTCAAACTCCTGGGCTCAAGCCATCCTCCTGCCTCAGCCTCCCGAGTAGCTGGGACTACAGGCATGCGCCACCACGCCCGGCTAATCTTTTCTATATATATATATTTTAGTTGTCCAGATAATTTCTTTCTATTTTTAGTAGAGACGGGGGTCTCACTCTTGCTCAGGCTGGTCTCGACTCCTGACCTTGAGCGATCCACCCGCCTCGGCCTCCCAGAGAGCTAGGATTATAGGCGTGAGCCACCGCGCCCAGTCTGGGGTTATGTTTTACAGATGAGGCTGCAGAACTCAGACAGAGCCAGACGAGTCTCTTCTCTAACTCCAGTTGCATGTGGCTCAGAGCACCCTCCTGATTCTCTCCGCAGCTTTCCATGGCCTGGCCATGGCCAATTCTCTGGGCTCACCCTGTTTCTTCTAGGAAGCCTCCCTTGATTGCTCCACCTACATGGTCTTTCCCCACCTTCAACACTTACCTTGTTTTCATCACTGAGTGCAGCAGCCTTGTGACATCTCTTGGTGATTTACTTCCTAACCACATAAACAGAAGCAAAACACTAAACTTTGTTGAGCCTCAGTTTAACCACAAAAGGGGCATCATAATATCTAGTTATGAAGCTGTTTTGAGGACTGAAATGACATGCACTTGGGGTGAACAGTAGGACCCTCCACGTTCCCTTCCAACCCTGTCGCCCAGCCACACTGCGTACTCTACACATCTGTGCCCTTTCTTGTCCTCTTCACGGGGCCTTTTCTAGTGTAGCCACTCAGCTGTTTGCAGTCTGACAGTCTAAGCTAGAGTTTCCCATCCTAGAGACAAGGGGGATTCTGAGGGGCCTGTTCCAGGAGACTCCCCCGCTTTGCTGATAGATTTTAAGCACCACCAAAGGAAATACTGGGTGTCACTGTAACCTGGACCAACCTGATCTTTGGAGGAGCTCAGAAGTCTCATGGTGACCCTGGTTCCCTGTTCCAGACAAGCTTCTCTAAGGGACTGTACGGTTGTCAAACTTTCTCTCTAGCAGTTAGAGTGAAAACAAATTCCTAGCATCCCTACTCCAGTGGCCGACCCAGCAAACGCTTGTGCACGGAATACAAACACCAATATGATTTTATTCACGCACAGGCAGGAATGACCTTCAGAGCTGGGTAAAAATAATAAGTTAAAAGCATGGTTAGAATTTCAGACAATCAGATTAAAAGTTTGATGGAGGTGATTTCTCCCTTCTCTCCTATTAATTTGATACAGCATAAAAATAATTTATATCTATAAAATACCCTTACTCCCACACAAATGAACTGGAGGTGGCCGTAGGATTTCCTCAGCTATGAACACAATCTACACCCTCTCCCTCCCCAACCTTTAAGGCAAAAATGGCCCATCATATTCCGGCAGAGGGTGGGCTCATGTCAGCAGTCAGCTGTGTCAAGGACACTGGGAGGAGTTTCTCCACTGAAAGTTGTCTATTTGGGTCCCTTGGTCAAAAGATGGGTGGGCCACTTTGGCGCTGGAATCCATTTTGTTTCTAGCTTTTGTGTCACCATAGAAGAAAGAAGCTGAAGTCCTGGCAGGTGGACACTGGGCTGGTTTGGGACACTCCTCTAGTCTGGGCTGTCTGGGTTTCTCAAGGTGCCCATGGACTAGCTGGTGGTGGTTTCAGGAAGCCAAACCTGGTGCCTCCTGCAAGCTGGGCAAGGCTGAGGGAGGGTGGGCAGGTTGTTCTTTCCCTCAGTCCCTCAGGCTGCATCAGTCTTTCTGGGAGTACTGGGAAGAAAATATCCGTGCAATCCTGCGAGTTTCTTCCTCAGGCAGGGTGGGAGGGAGTGAATTAGGTCTGGGGCGACAAGGCCTTCGGGAGAGGGCTCCCCTGGTGGCTTCACTTTTGTCCTGGAGAGGAAGAAGTCAGCTAGGTTAGCACTGAGGATAGGGCACCACCAATGGATGACTTTGGTTCCTCTCATCTTTTGGTCCTTTGGTTAATATTTAGGTAGAGCTGACTGGTTTACAAAGCACGTCACATACCTTATCTTGTTTAACCCTTACCTCAACCACATAAGGTGGGTATATCATTCTCCCCATGTCATGGATGAGGAAACTACAATTAGCGTCAAATAAACCCAAAGTCTCATAGCTCTAAGTAGCAGAGCTGAGATGTGAACCCCAGATCTGAATTTTTTTGTGCCTCTGGAGAAGGAGGGGGCTGTCACCTCCAGGACAGGCTTGAAGTCTCATCCTTTCTCTGAGTTGTTACTGTCCCATGTGTGACCTTAGGAATATATCCAATTCCTAGTGAGAAGATGTTGGTGGATAATGTACTCTATGTTTGGCCCTTTGGAGTTTCTGGAATGGCCAGGTGACATGAAGCACATACTCATTGTCCTGCTACCAAACATCTCCCTGTCTTGGGCTGACAGAGCACCATTAATTCCACCTTTAAGGTGCTTGCCTTTGGGTTATGGCATCATGGTCCTCTGGAACCCCCTACTCACTCATCTGTTCATTAAACATTTTTTTTTTCCTTTTACTCTGTCAAAGTTCCTGCACTGAAGGAGCTCAAAGCTATATACAGGAAAGCCACCCAGGAGCTGGCTGAGAGCAAGGCCCTGGGGAAGAGATGGAGGACTGGTAGGGGAAGAAGTAGTTCTGAAAGGAGATGGGATTAGCTACCACAGGCAAACCTGGTTGACTTCACAGCATGCAGCCTACCCTACGGATAAATATTTCTTCTCTGTCCCCAAATCTTAGGAGCTGAGATCATCATAAGCAGACAGAGCAATGAGATCACACTGTAATACTCCCTGGGCACTAAGAATCGGCTTGGTGAGGACCCTAGAGATTGGGACTATCTCCCTTTCCCCTCCAATTCTGCTAATGAGAAACTAAGGCCCAGCTAGAGTTGCTTCTGGGATCAGTAACATCTTCTTTAACCTTTTTAATGTCTACTGTGAGAGGGACACAGAAGCTAACAGAACTCTGTTCCTGACCTTCAGAGCTCTGAGTTAAGCTCTGGGAGACAGAGAGATCTACCCAAAGAATTAGAATACAGTCAGAATGAGAGGAGGGGAGTGGAAGTTGCATGTCCCCTCTCTACTGTTTGGGTGTCAGTTTCCCATCCATGAAACAGCAGAGTGGATGGGCAATCTTGAGGGTCCCTGACAATCTAGAATTCTAAATGCCAAGGCAGTGTATACAACCTGACCTGAGCAAGCTCTCAGCACTGTCAGCCCACAGGCAGGCTTTCCTGGGCTGCACAGCAGAGACTGGAAGATAACATCTCCCTGTCTTCTAGGTAGGTCTAGGTTAAAAGGGAAGAAGGAAACCCACTTCTTGCTGGTGTTTGTAGTTCTTCCTTCCAAAATATGGGAAGCACTTGCACCCCATAAAGCCTCAGGCCAGGAGAGGCCAGTGGACCAGCCTCTGCCTGTTGCCCTCCCCCTCCAGGCTAAGTGTTCCTGTGTAGGGCATGGACTGGGTCAGATGCTTGTGACCCTGGCTGGGCCACATCCAAGACAGGAGCTTGGTAGCAGCTAGACCAGTGTGAGTGGGACCAGGCCATGGTGACCAGAGACTTAAATTGGATGGGCAGGAGACTCTTGCAGCAAACTTCTCATTCATTCATTTCAGAACAAGTGGTTGTTGGCCTACCATGTGCCAGGCCTTTAGTTAGGGCAAACCCTCTCAGAGTCTCTGTAACACTTTCAGCTTGTGTATGCCTTTCTCTACTCTCGAGGTCCAAGATGACTGTTTCTTGAGCGATTTGGGATTTAGAGGTGATACGAGTCCCATTCCAGTCCCGTTTGTACTGCAGATGAATTTTATGGGTCATCAGCTGTCTCTTGCTTTCCATTTCTTTCTCTGCTACAGTGAAAGGGGACTACAGAGACGTTTTATAAGCCAGATTGGAAAACAGGCCTATGAATATGGTCCTCTATCTCAAATCCTAAACCTAGGCCTTTGTTTCCCCATCTTCCAGAAGACAAGCATTCTCAGTTTTCAGTTTTAGAGAGACTTAGATGGGTCTTGCTCTCGATGGTTGGAAGGGCCAACTGCCTCAGTTCATGAAATGACCATAAAAAGACCTCTCAACTGGATCAGCTCTTACAGACGACAGGCAGATGCTTTCTGTTGTCACAGGGCTGCTCAGCTACACTTGATCTTAGCCAAAAGGCCGAGAGGCAACTGGGCTGCTCAGCCAGAGGAGAGATAGACACCGACCTACCCAACAATCACAGAGATGAGGCTTAGAGCTTGGGAGCACTGAGAAAGGAGCAGTTAGTAACAGCTAAGAAAGTACTGGGAGGCTTCACACAGAGGTGGGATCTGAGATGGGCAGGGTTTCAACAGAGCTGGGGGGTGGGGTGAGGTCATCCATCAGAGGGAACAGCATGAGCACAGGCTTATACCTGCTGGCTGGGCCCGTATCTGCCCTGCAGCTGGATCAAGTGTGGCTGGTTCTGCCAACCACAGACCCAGTGACCTAGAGGGCCTTATCTGCATGGCCCAGGCCCAGGGACCAGGACAGGACAGGGCTTGGCTCTGTGTACAGGGCAGGGCTGGGGTGAGGAAAGACAGAGAACACACACTCAGCAGCATTTGACTTTTGTTGACCTCAAAAGGGTTTAAAAAACATCTTGACTACCAGTAAAGATTCTTTGTCAGGATTGCTACCCTAAAACATACCACTCTTGAGGCACTGGCCAGAGGTGAAACTTCCCAGAGCAGTGATAACCCCACATGTACTAACTATTCCTCTAAACACTCCCATGTGCCTGGCTAGAAGCCAGAGGGCCCAAGAAAACTGTCAGCATAGCATGTGCTTTGCAGGAGCTATCAACCCTCCTGGGGAGGCAGGACGAGCCCACATGGAAGCAGGATCATCAGAGGTAGAGAGGCTGTAGGTATCGTGGAGTCTAGACAGTGGGTGTCATACATGGGGTGAAGTCCCTGGAAGGGTACTTTGAAGATGAGGGACTTGAAAAACATGAAAGTGGAGTGTGAACTTAAGATGAGAGAGGGCATGCCAGGTAGAGACTCAGCTTGAGCAAAGGTGTGAAGAAGGAATTTCTTTGCTGGAAAAGTAGTAGGAATGGGCTGGGCTGAACTGCAGCTATGGAGAGCAGCAGAAGACAGACCTAGAAAGAGGAGGTGATACTTGCAGAGGGAAGTTCCAGGATGTCTAGGGGGAATTTGACCTTATTCCTCTTGGACGTCAGGGAGCTGATCTGTAAGGTACTTCCCAGTGAACAGGGATGGGGGTTTTTGACCAGCGTCCTGGTCTGAAGGACAGAACTGGCTTTTCTGTGGTCTGGGTGTCAAGTGTGGTGTCAGGCCAGAGCTCTCTCAGGCTGCCCCATTAAATCCTCTCCTGTCCACGTATGGAGACTTGCTGTTTTCTGGGTAACTGGTCACTCAGGACATGAACATGACAGGCCTCTCCGGTAATAGATGTGTCTTAAAGGAGCCTTTAATGCCAAAGATGGGACTCTGCTGGGAAGAAAATAGAGCACATGGATGGAGTAAGAAGTGGTGGTGGAAGGAAAATGTGGGGTTTCCTGGGGCAAGTAGCTAACCCTGCATAGGGAGTTGGTTCTAGTCCTAGCTCTACCCCTTCTTAGCCAAGTGGCTTTGGGTAAGCCACTTTCTTTCTGGGCCTTGGTTTCCGCACCTGGAAACAGGGCTTAAGAAGAGCAGATAATGCAAGAAGAGGTGCTCTATAAACCATGGACTTATCCCAGCACTTGGCTCCCTCTTCGCCCAGATCCCTGTGATGTAGCCTCTTTTCTAAAAGCTCTCTCAGGGGGGCCTCACCCTCTTCTTTGGTCTCAGATGTGATCTGATCCCAGCCACTGCATTCTGGGTTCTCTCTACTCCAACCCCTAGATGGATCCCCCTGAATAGGCTATGCTTCCAGGGAGTGCTAGTGCAAGTGCCCGTACTTAGCCCTGCTTCCCAGGGTAAGTCCCAGGGACTTTCTCAGAGGAGAGGCAGTGGGGTGGAGTGGAAGGGACACTGGTTTGCGGCCCAGCCCAACTGTCCCACTCCCTCAGGACCAAGACACTTTCTTTCTCTGCATCTCTCTGGGTCTTAGCTTCACTGCTTAACCAAGTCTATTGTGAAGTTCAAATACAATTCAGATATGACCATGGCTCTGGTGAGGTACAACATCTTGAAAAACAGAGAGGCTATGCTGGAGCTAGAGCTGACACCAGTTGCAGACCCAGAGCGAAATGAAGCCTTCCTCTCCTCAGACCCCACTCCAGGCAGGGGGTTAGGCCTCAAAGGTCCTGAGTAGACCTGGGGTACAGTACCTCTCCAAGGCCTGACCAGTGCCAGGCCAGGCCAGCTCTCCCTACTCCATTGCCCTCCTCTTTTCCTCCCAGTGAGCCTCTGGCCTGGGATTAGGGCTAAAGTTTTGTTCTTTCCCAGAGATGCTCCCTTAAGTGACATAAACACTGACTCAGGAGCTGAAAACTGAAAGTAAACAGCCTCCTGATTCTGGCTGGCTAGGTGGCCTTGTTGCTTCAGACACTGAGTGAAGGTTCCATGTAGCTGCCTGCCTTGCTCAACTTTCACCCCCTTGGCTGGCTGCCTTCCCCTGGGGTGGCTCCCAGAGTCTGGCCTGGATTAGGACTTCCTTGGTGCTGAAGAGAGCAGCAAATTCACCAGCCACAGCTAGGAGTCAGGGGAAGTGAGGACCAGAGGCCCAGCCCTGAGAGGCAAATCCTAAATCGGATTCACCCGGCCCAGCTGCAGCACGGCTGATCTCCTGCTCTGAGCTCTTTCTCCATTCCCATGTCAGAGCTTTGGTCACGTAGTTCTTGCTACTAAATGCTCCCTCCATGTCTCATCCCCACCCCATGCCACCTGACCCTTCCTCTGAGAAGCCTTCCCTGACAGGCCCATTCCACAGGGCCTATCATCACTTCCTCACCCCAGTCTTCAGTCTGTATAATGAAGGGCCCTGACTAGGGCAAGACTCCGCAACCTTTTGAACCCCTGCCCTGCTAGAAGAGGGCTCAAAAGTCCAGATTCTTGAGAGGGAAGGGTTAAAGTTATACTCTTGTAAGAGCTCTGGGCTCCTTCTGGACTCTCTGGCTTCAGAGAAGCTCAGGCAACCTGAGCCTAGCACCTGCCCAGCAGGCCTGTGGGCCCTTTCCTATGAGGTACTTGCCAACTTGCAATCTGGGACAGAGTGGGCACCAGTCAGTTTTGGCTGTTTCCCCTGACTTCTGTACATACTTGGCCAGGTTGCTCATCTTTTAAAAGCTTTGTGTGGCCTTTACCAGAAACTCTTTCAGGCCTGCCCCATAGGCTGAGAAGAGAGAACCCCAGGATCACTGATCTGATCTGGTGACTTTGAGGAGGGCGGGGTTCCTCTATCAGGATCATGCATCTTTCAGATGCCTCTGAGCTTATGGAAGGGAAACCAAGGGATAGAAAAATTCTTTGGGCTCTCGGAGAAAAGCAGCAGCCCCAAAGCCTTAAGACCCATAGATAGGCCACAGACTTCTGAGGCTAGGGCTCCATCACCCTTGGGTGGGGGATGTGTGTTGTTCTGGGCCTCTAACCCAGGGTCTGAACTGGGCACATGGTTAATGGCTACAGCCCTGACAACTGCTTTCCATACTTCTGGGGCTGCCCTCTGAGGCCTAACTTTCCAGCACCCAACTCCTGGCTCTAAGCTTTTGATCATGTCCCTGTCCCTTAGCATCTCTTTCCTACTGGTATTACCCTCCCCCTCTAAACACACCCTAAAACATAACAGAATAAGAGGGACGATGTCTTGACAATAAAAATAACAATAGCTAACACTCATAGAGCACTTGATATGTTACATGCCAAGAACTGTACTAAGTACTTACATAGCCTACTCAGTTAATCCACAATCAATCCTAGAAGGCAGGTACTATTATGCCCATTTTTCAGATAAAGAAACTAAGCAAAGAGAAGTTAAGTAACTTATCCCACGTTACACAGCTAGTAAGTGGCAAAGCTGAGCTTGAAGCTTAGGCTATTTGGATTCAGAGGCCATGCTCCTAACCACTATACAAAACTGCCTGGTAGGAGAAAAGGGGGATCTATAGCCACAAATTAAGTCTGTGTTGCCTCCCCAGAGACCAGAAACACATGCTGCTGAGGACATCAGAAAATCATCAGCAGAGCCAGGTTTGTTGACTCTCAGCTGCCCAGCTGGTCTGGAGCACCCTGATCCCTAGTGATGTCTGCAACGCTAGGGTCTGGCTGAGAGGAGATGAGAACACTAGGGTGGGAGGGGGTGGAAGACTCAAGGCTTTAAGGTTACACTCATGCCTGGCCTTTTCTCCTACTTTTGCCTTCTATGATCAACTCCTCATGAATAATAGCATCTGGCCTCATGTGGTTAATCCAGGGGTTCATGACATGGGCAGAGCGTGGGCTTGATGCAGGAAAGCACGGAACAAGACAGAGCTCATCTTTTTTTTTTTGAGACAAAGTCTCACTGTGTTGCCCGGGCTAGAGTGCCGTGGTGTCATCCTAGCTCACAGCAACCTCAAACTCCTGGGCTCAAGCAATCCTTCTGCCTCAGC